>NC_092094.1:16261896-16520082 GCF_045679555.1 Salvelinus alpinus
AACAACACCTATCACTCTCGTGATTATTTCTCCCCTTTTTCAGGGGCGTAACAGCTATACCTAACTCACCCCTTACCATAACTAGATACTATTCCCAGTCTAAATTGACCATAATTAGTGCTTGTAAAGTTACTGCCATCAGTGGTATTATGACGATCAAAACAAGAGCTTTCAAATGTCTGATATTTAGAGTTCAAGAAATAGGTTCTAGCAATATATGTTTTATTTCCTTGCCTGTTTGCCTGTGAGGCAATGTCACAGATGTTAGAAAATTGAGACAAGATATTATGTGTGTAGTAAATCTGAGTAAGTTGAGGTGTATGATATTGGATGTGTAACGTTCGTCGTCATATTCCTCTTCCTCGGATGAGGAGGAGCATGGATCGGACCAACACGCAGGGAGGTGTGTAGACATAAATGAATTTATTTAAACAAACGACGAAGCACGAAATAACACTTGATAATTAACAAAATAACAAACGACGTAGACTGACCTAAAACATGTGAACTTACATATAACGAAGAACGCACAAACAGGTACAGACTACAAACAAACGATACAGTCCCGTGTGGTAACATATACGGACACAGGAGACAACCACCCACAACAAACAATGTGAAACAACCTACCTATATATGGTTCTCAATCAGAGGAAACGTCAAACACCTGCCTCTGATTGAGAACCATACAAGGTCAATTAACAATGACACTAAATATAGAACAAGCAACACAGACTGCCCACCCCAACTCACGCCCTGACCAACTAAACACATACAAAACAACAGAAAACAGGTCAGGAACGTGACAGAACCCCCCCCCTCAAGGTGCGAACTCCGGGCGCACCCCTAAAACTCAAGGGGAGGGTCTGGGTGGGCATCTGTCCGCGGTGGCGGCTCCGGCGCAGGACGAGGACCCCACTCCACCATTGTCTTTGTCACCCTCCTTAGCGTCCCGTGAGTGGCGACCCTCGCCCCCGACCATGGTCCAGGAACCTTCACCAAGGCCCCTCCTAAATATAAACAACTCAGGACAGAGAGGTAGCTCAGGACAGAGAGGTAGCTCAGGACAGAGGGGTAGCTCAGGACAGAGGGGTAGCTCAGGACAGAGGGGCAACTCAGGACAGAGAGGTAGCTCAGGACAGAGGGGCAACTCAGGACAGAGAGGTAGCTCCGGACAGAGAGGCAGCTCCGGACTGAGTGGCAGCTCCGGACTGTAGGGCAGCTCCGGACTGTAGGGCAGCTCCGGACTGTAGGGCAGCTCATGACTGTAGGGCAGCTCATGACTGTAGGGCAGCTCATGACTGTAGGGCAGCTCATGACTGTAGGGCAGCTCATGACTGTAGGGCAGCTCATGACTGTAGGGCAGCTCATGACTGGAGGGCAGCTCATGACTGGAGGGCAGCTCATGACTGTAGGGCAGCTCATGACTGTAGGGCAGCTCATGACTGGAAGGCAGCTCATGACTGGAAGGCAGCTCATGACTGGCTGGCGGCTCTGGCAGCTCCTGACTGGCTGGCGGCTCTGGCAGCTCCTGACTGGCTGGCGGCTCTGGCAGCTCCTGACTGGCTGGCGGCTCTGGCAGCTCCTGACTGGCTGGCGGCTCGTGGCAGCTCCTGACTGGCTGGCGGCTCTGGCAGCTCCTGACTGACGGACGGCTCTAGCGGCTCCTGACTGACGGACGGCTCTAATGGCTCGGGACAGACGGGCGGCTCTAATGGCTCGTGGCAGACGGATGGCTCAGATGGCGCTGGGCAGACGGATGGTTCAGATGGCGCTGGGCAGACGGATGGCTCAGATGGTGCTGGGCAGACGGATGGCTCAGATGGCGCTGGGCAGACGGATGGCTCAGATGGCGCTGGGCAGACGGATGGCTCAGATGGCGCTGGGCAGACGGATGGCTCAGATGGCGCTGGGCAGACGGATGGCTCAGACGGCGCTGGGCAGACGGATGGCTCAGACGGCGCTGGGCAGACGAGCAGTGCAGGCGGCGTTGAGCAGACGGCCGACTCTGACCTGCTGAGGCGCACAGTAGGCCTGGTGCGTGGTGCCGGAACTGGTGGTACCCGGACTGGAGACACGCACCTTAAGGCTAGTGCGGGGAGCAGGAACAGGGCACACTGGTTTCTCAAAGCGCACTATAGGCCTGGTGCCTGGTGCCGGAACTGGTGGTACCGGACTGAGGGCACGCACCTCAGGGCGAGTGCGGGGAGAAGGAACAGTGCGTACAGGGCTCTGGAGACGCACTGGAAGCCTGGTGCGTGGTGTCGGCACTGATGGTACTGGGCTGGGGCGGGAAGGTGGCGCCGGATATACCGGACCGTGAAGGAGTACACGAGCTCGTGAACACCGAGCCTGCCCAACCTTACCAGGTTGAGTGTTCCCCGTAGCCCTGCCAGTGCGGCGAGGTGGAATAGCCCGCACTGGGCTATGCTGGCGAACCGGGGACATTCTACGTAAGACTGGTGCCATGTACATCGGCCCGAGGAGACGTACTGGAGGCCAGATGTGTTGAGCCGGCTTCATGGCACCTGGCTCGATGCCCACTCTAGCCCGGCCAGTGCGGCGAGGTGGAATAGCCCGCACTGGGCTAAGCACGCGTACTGGGGACACCGTGCGCTCCACCGCATAACACGGTGTCTGACCAGTACGACGCCCTCTCACTCCACGGTAAGCCTGGGAAGTTGGCGCAGGTCTCCTACCTGACTTCGCCACACTCCCCTTTAGCCCCCCCCCCCCCAAATACATTTTTGGGTGAGCCTCTCGGGCTTCCAGCCGCTCTGCCTTGCTTTCGCCTCATAATACCGCCTCTCCGCTTTCGCTGCCTCCAGCTCCGCTTTGGGGCGGCGACACTCCTCTGGCTCTGCCCAGGGTCCTTTACCGTCTAGGATTTCCTCCCATGTCCATTCCTCCTTGTACCACTGCTGCTGTTGCTGTTGCCCGTTTCCCCGCTGCTTGGTCCGGGTTTGGTGGGTGGTTCTGTAACGTTCGTCGTCATATTCCTCCTCCTCGGATGAGGAGGAGCCTGGATCGGACCAACACGCAGCGAGGTGTGTAGACATAAATTAATTTATTTAAACAAACGACGAAACACGAAATAACACTTGATAATTAACAAAATAACAAACGACGTAGACTGACCTAAAACATGTGAACTTACATATAACGAAGAACGCACGAACAGGTACAGACTACAAACAAACGATACAGTCCCGTGTGGTAACATATACGGACACAGGAGACAACCACCCACAACAAACAATGTGAAACAACCTACCTATATATGGTTCTCAATCAGAGGAAACGTCAAACACCTGCCTCTGATTGAGAACCATACAAGGTCAATTAACAATGACACTAAACATAGAACAAGCAACACAGACTGCCCACCCCAACTCACGCCCTGACCAACTAAACACATACAAAACAACAGAAAACAGGTCAGGAACGTGACAGGATGTGATTTAATGAGAATGTGTACGATGTCTGTATAAGAGTAAGACTATAATGTGGGATGTCGAAATAAATAATAACCCCGCCAATTTGCATGATTGAGTGTCTATGTGTGTAACATCTAGTGTGTTTATCCTTAATATTCATGATGATAATTGTAATCCGTATAGTATCACCATCATTGTTGCATCATGATTACCTTTAACATCATTGAAAAACACATCCCAGCATTTCCATTGCAAATTGACGTTTCACATGATCATGAAAGAGACCTTGCATTACTATAGAGACGGCTTCACCACAGTACAAATGTATCCCGTACAATATGTTATTATTACCCAATGTCCCTACTCTGATATCTTCCCCTTGCTTGTTGTAAACATATATAAAAATGTAGACAAAGACATAGAAAATATAGACAAACAAGAAATATCTTAAATTTCAATATTACAATAAATATTAAACAGTTCTCGACAATAGAGAGAGAAGAGAAGAGAAAAGAAAGAGAGAGTGAGAGAAGAGAGTGAGATCAAAGATGGTATGTGTATGTATTAGTCTGTATGTGTAAGTGAACATGTAATTGAGTACGTGTATGTTCATATCCACTTCATAGTGTTCAGATATTTTTACAGTTCCCATACTTTCTTTTTTTCATAACCTGAAGTCCCTGTAGAATTTAGAATTTAGATGACTTGTTATTACTGATATTACTGATATTACTGCACTGTCGGAACTAGAAGCACAAGCATTTCGCTACACTCGCAATAACATCTGCTAACCAAGTGTATGAGACCTAGAAAAAAGAATGCATTGAGCAATAACTTTAGATCCAATAGTGACCTCTGCAGTGCTTGAAAATCAGACTTCAAATGTGAAAAGGCTTGGCCATCCTATGGAGCAATGGAATACAACACTATCATCTGCATACAAATTAATTTACAGTTGAAGTCGGAAGTTTACATACACCTTAGCCAAATACATTTAAACTCAGTTTTTCACAATTCCTGACATTTAATCCAAGTAAATATTCCCTGTCTTAGGTCAGTTAGGATCACCACTTTATTTTAAGAATGTGAAATGTCAAAAAAATTACAGAGTGATTTATTTCAGCTTTTATTTCTTTCATCACATTCCCAGTGGGTCAGAAGTTTACATACACTCAATTAGTATTTGGTAGCATTGCCTTGAAATTGTTTAACTTGGGTCAAACGTTTCGGATAGCCTTCCACAAGCTTCCCACAGTAAGTTGGGTGAATTTTGACCCATTCCTCCTGACAGAGCTGGTGTAAATGAGTCAGGTTTCTAGGCCTCCTTGCTCGCACACGCTTTTTCAGTTCTGACCACAAATTTTATATAGGATTGAGGTCAGGGCTTTGTGATGGCCACTCCAATACCTTGACTTTGTTGTCCTTAAGCCATTTTGCCAAGTATGCTTGGGGTCATTGTCCATTTGGAAGACCCATTTGCGACCAAGCTTTAACTTCCTGACTGATGTCTTGAGATGTTGCTTCAATATATCCACATCATTTTCCATCCTCATGATGCCATCTATTTTGTGAAGTGCACCAGTCCCTCCTGCAGCAAAGCACCCCCACGACCTGATGCTGCCACCCCCGTGCTTCACGGTTGGGATGGTGTTCTTCGGCTTGCAAGCCGCCCCCTTTTTCCTCCAAACATAACGATGGTCATTATGGCCAAACAGTTCTATTTTTGTTTCATCAGACCAGAGGACATTTCTCCAAAAAGTATGATATTTGTCCCCATGTGCAGTTGCAAACCGTAGTCTGGCTTTTCATGGTGGTTTTGGAGCAGTGGCTTCTTCCTTGCTGAGCGGCCTTTCAGGTTATGTCGATATAGGACTAGTTTTAATGTGGATATAGATACTTTGGTACCTGTTTCCTCTAGCATCTTCACAAGGTCCTTTGCTGTTGTTCTGGGATTGATTTGCACTTTTCGCACCACAGTATGTTCATCTCTAGGAGACAGAACGTGTCTCCTTCCTTAGCGGTATGACGGCTACGTGGTCCCATGGTGTTTATACTTGTGTACTATTGTTTGTGCAGATGAACGTGGTACCTTCAGGCATTTGGTATTTGCTCCCAAGGATGAACCAGGTCTACCAGGTCTTGGCTGATTTCTTTTGATTTCCCATATGTCAAGCAAAGAGGCACTGCGTTTGAAGGTGGGCCTTGAAATACATCCACAGGTACGCCTCCAATTGACTCAAATTATGTAAATTAGCGTATCAGAAGCTTCTAAAGCCATGACATCATTTTCTGGACTTTTCCAAGCTGTTTAACGGGACAGTCAACTTAGTGTATGTAAACTTCTGACCCACTGGAATTGTGATACAGTGAATTATAAGATAAATATTCTGTCTGTAAACAATTGTTGGAAAAATTCCTTGTGTCATGCACGAAGTAGATGTCCTAAACGACTTGCCAAAACTATTGTTTGTTAACAAGAAATTCCTGGAGTTGTTGAAAAACTAGTTTTAATGACTCCAACCTAAGTTTATGTAAACTTCCGACTTCAACTGTATATTTTTTTTTTTACAACATTACCAATTATATTTATATAGATTGTAAACAGTAGTGGGCCGAGTATCGAACCTTAGGGCACCTCTTTTTGTAACTCAAGGAATTCAGATTTGACCCAATCTACCTTGATGGCCTGAGTTCTGTCATTGAGATAATTATGAAACCACTGCAAGCATCAGTACCCAACCCTATCGAGGACAGCTTATTCAACAGAAGTACATGGTGTACAGTATCAAAAGCTTTTTACAAGTCAACAAACATGGCAGCATAATTCTTTCTATCTTCTAAGGCATGTTCAATATAATTTACACAAGCATGGTAGCCGTAGTGATGCTATGTTTAGGTCAGAATCCGGATTGATTAACATTAAGAATACCATTTACAGATAGATAATAATGTAGCTGTTGTTGACCAATGATTCTAGGATTTTCACAAGATAAGGGAGCCTGGAAATGGGTCGATAATTATCAAGATTACTACCCCCCCACTTATGGAGTGGTAGCAACAGAACGCTATGACCAGAATGCTATGCGGTCCTTGGTCAAAAGTAGGGCACTATTTAGGGAATAGCATTTGGGACTCCCAGGATGTGCGTTAACTCCGAGCAGTCCGACAGGATGTTGTTAGAATAGTTTTGGCATGGCTGCCGTTATGCGAAGGTGTCTGTGTGGCTGTCTGACTGTCGTTATGTGAAACTGTCTGTGTGGCCGTCTGTTTTCCTACAGTGACAGGCCTAGTTCACGACCCTGCCCCAGGGATAGTTCTATTCTAGCCTCCATGTTAGCCTCATTAACTGGAGTGTTGGAAGAGTTTAACATCCACATGTCACATCTGTCAGAGGAATAGACTATAGATAACTGCGTCCCAAATGGCACCCTATTCCCTTTATAGGGCACTACATCTGACCAGGGCTAAATAGGGAATAGGCTGCCATTTGGGAAGTAGATGTAGTGTTGGAAGTTTCACATCCATGTCACATCTGTCAGGAGAGTGGAGCTGGTTTGAAAATGACGGTCTGAATGTTTTTGCACTCTTTTCATAGCCGCTCCTCCGATTGCTATGCATGACTCATTAGTATCATTCTTGGGAGCCAAAACAAGGAGAGGAATCAAACTAATAAAGGAGGGTGCATGGTGTCTATGATCCACTGGCTGCAGTGCTGTGTCTGAGGGTGAGTCCTAAATGGCACCATATAGACTAGTGCACTACTTTTGACCAGTTCCCTGACCAAAGCCTATGGGCCCCTGGTCAAATGAAGTGCACTATATAGAGTGGCATTTGGGACGTATCCTTAGCCTTGGCGCAGAGGAAATATGTCTTGTAACTAGTGTTGTGTGATGTTCTCCGTCTCCCATCAGGACTCTGACTCATGTTTAAAGCATATTTGAGTTTCCAGGCTGTCTGATTTATGTAAGTCGTCTTATTTAGCTGCAAATAGAGTCTAAGTCGCAAATGGCACCCTACTACCTATATAGTGCACTACATTTGACCAGAGACCTAAGGGCCTTAATGCACAAAATAGGGAATAGGGTGCCATTTGGGACACAAGCTGAAAGAGAGAGCTCATCTCTGAGCTATTCAGCAGGACGTCTCTCTGTGATTTTGATAATGGAGACTGAGACGGAGACGGAGACGGCAGCAGGAGAATCAATTGTTGCTGCTGCTCTGTTGGAGGCATCTCTGTTGGAGCCTGAACGCCTTGTCAGACTTTATGTTTCCGTCTGATAGAGTTACACACATATCATTTAGCCTGTCTGTTGGCTGCCTTGGACTCTTTTGCTGAACAACTATTTTAGCCAAGAAATGTATTCTGTTTGATATTTCATGTTCTCCTTTAAGTTTTTTTGAACCAGGATGTTGTAACTTAATAGTTTCCTCTGGTGTTTATCTATTTCTTTATTGATCTGAGCTTCAGAGTGTCGTGTTTGTTTTGTCTCCATCGTAGTTGTGTTTGTAGGGGTCAAACATAAGTCTCTCTGCATTTGCATTCTGTCTCATCAACGCCCTGATGGTCAGCCTGCACTGTTAATTATTTTAACCCTTGTGTTGTCTTAAGGGTCAAAAATGACCCGCCACTATGTTTAACAGCAGAGAAAACCCCCTAAATGATATTTTTTCAACTTGAAATATGATTACTTTCCTAGAGTGACTCCAACAACAGAAAAAGTGAAACATCGCCAAAGCTGTACACCACCAGGGTACAAAGATTGTCTTAGGGCCATTTTTGACTTGGCAGTTATAAAATAATTTACACACCACAAAAACCACAAAGACACACACACACGATGAGATATTTAGTTTGTGTGCTACTGATTGAACTACTGCTACTGATTGAACAAATCTAAAACATTCTTGTGCATGTGCAGCATCTCCCCTCCGCTACCCAACACAACTCAGGTTCACAGACAAAAGAAACAACATTTCAGACAAAAGAAACAACATTTCAGACAAAATAAACAACATTTCAGACAAAATAAACATTTCTTGAAAGCATTGTTAACTAACGGGGAATGCAGTCAGAGGCTATAAAGGTGCTGCTAATGACAGTCCCCACAGGTCTCTCTTTGCTGAAGCCATGAGTGCACATTTCAGTGCCCAACAGGTCGTAGATCTGATTTTTTCAGATGTCCAGGAGCAACAAGAGAACAATGATTTAGAAGAGGAGGAGGTATCTGAAGAAGAAGATGGGGAAGAATACAACCCAGAGCACGATCCATCATCTTCAGATTAATAAGAAATCCCACAAACTGAAAAAGATACATTTTTGTCAAAGAACAGCAAAATAACATGATCCTTGTCCCCATATGACAACCATGGCAGCACAAAATGTCATAAGGATGACCCCAGGGCCCAGAAGACATGCAGTTGCCCATGCCCAGGACATCGCCTCAATAATCTACATGGTCATCACACCAGCCATTGAAAAAAATCACCCAGGAGATGACAAATTTGGAGAGTTTCCGTAAATACAACTGGAAAAGTATGGATGAGATTGACCTGCGTGCCTACATAGGGCTGCTAATCTTAACGGGTGTGTATAGGTCCCGAGGCAAGGATACATGTAGTCTCTGGGATGCAAAGAGTGGAAGGGCAATTTTCCATGCCACGATACAACTGAAAGTCTTTCACACTTTCTCAAGAAAGGGTATGATTTGATAACCGTGAGTCAATACCTGCAAGACGCGTGAGAGACAAACTGACGGCCATAAGAGAGGTCTAGGAGAAGTGGGTGGAGTGTCTGCCATACCTCTACAACCTTGGGCCTGAAGTAACAGTGGATGAGAAACTGGTTCCATTCAGAGGTAGATTTTTATTTTCATATCTGTAATGTAAGTGATTTTCACTGTTAATTGTATTATGTGTTGCTGTAATATCATGGATTTATGTAATTGTTTTCTGTGACACTGATACTAATTACTGATAGTAATCTCTTTTGTCAAAAGGGCGCTGTTCTTTCCGGCAGTATATGCCCAACTAGCAAGCAAAGTATGGCATCAAGATATGGGTGGCCTGTGACGCACAATCCAGCTATGCTTGGAAGATGCAAGTCTACACAGGGAAGCTGATCAGTGGAGGCCCGGAGAAGAACCAGGGGATGTGGGTTGTGCTTGATGTGACAGATGGATTGAGGGGGCACAATGTCATGTGTGACAATTTCTTCACCTCTTATGAACTCATAAGAGTTCAGCCAGCAGCTCTTGAAGAGGAAGAACACCAAGGTTGGCACAGTTACAAAGAACAAGCCTGAGCTCCCCCCTGCCCTCCTCACAACAAGGGGGAGGGAGGCCTTCTCATCAAAGTTTGCCTTCACCCCCACCACCACTCTAGAATGTGGTCCTCCTGAGCACACTGCACAAAACAGCTGAGATCAGTGATCGTGAGGACAGGAAGTCAGCCATCATCCTGGACTACAACCACAACAAAGGAGGTGTGGACAACCTGGATAAGGTTGTTGGAACTTACAGCTGCAGGAGGATGACTGCCCGCTGGCCCCTGGTCATCTTCCATAACATCATTGATGTGTCCTCATACAATGTCTTCATGATATGGAACAATATCAACCCTACCTGGATGTCTGATAAGCAAAACAAGAGGAGGGTGTTCCTGGAGCAGCTGGGAAAGGCACTTGTAACCCCACACATTCAAAGAAGGGAGCGCCTCCACCACACAGCAGCCTCTGCAGCGCTTGTGAAAGCTGTTCAGGGGGCTGAATCTTGTCCTGATCCACCTGAGGCTGCAGCTGGGGCAGACAAGAGGAGGAGATGCCAATTCTTCCCCCCAAAGAAGGACTGTAAAACAAATACTATGTGCTGCACATGTGAGAAATACATCTGAAAAGTCCATGTACACACACTTGCATACTGTCCTACATGTGCTAATTAGAGTTGATTGATCTATGTTCTTCACGTTTTTGTTTTCTATCTATTATCTTATTTTATTCTTATTTATTGTTGTTGTTTATACACCTTGTGGGTGGGGGCAATGGTTAAAAAAATGTGAGAAGACTAGTATTTTGTAGTTCAATTCCTCATTGTACAGTATATAAGAATTTATCACTATGTCGCCAAAAAAATACTGTTATTGTTTCCCTTCAAAAAAATGCATTCAAAACTACTTTTTGCACATTTCTGCTACTTTCTTAGGCTATACACATGCTATCTCTTGCTAAAAAAAAATTGTTTTCACCTATGCAGTACCTTTAGAAATAATACTAATAATTAACCTTTACTTTAGTAAAGAAAACAATTATGACAGGTGTGTTGTAATAAAAACCAGAGGTGTCCACTGATTAAATGCAGTCTTCCTCCATTGTGAAGAGGGAAAACCCAGATATTCACAAAGTTTGTTTCTGTTTCTTCAAACAGGTTGTTTCTTCATGCAAAATAGATTTGGGGTTTAAAATTCAATTAAGCTGCTTTATTTTAGGGGTTTAGTGAAGGCGGGTCATTTTTTACCCTCCGGACAAGGGGAGTATACAGACCAAAATGTTTTACCCTTCTGTAATGTTAAGACTACAGAAGGGTAAAACAAATCAAAATATATTTTATATTTTATATTCTTCAAAGTAGCCACCCTTTGCCTTGATGTATCATTTAGTGTTGTGTTGTGTAGTGGCTTTGCTGACATGCATCCCAACATTTTTTTGGTTTGTTTGCCCCACCAAGATTTCTATGCCAAAATCGGCACTGAAAATGACTCAAGTAAAAGTGAAAGTCACCCAGTAAAAATCGGAAAGTATTTGGTTTTAAATATACTTATACGTATCACAAGTAAATGCAATTGCTAAACTATACTTAAGTAACAAAAATAAAAGTAAAAGTATTGTGGCAGACGTCAGGTAGCGGTGAGGGGAGTGGTTATTGAGGGGAGATATCTGGCAGCCCACTGGCTCCACCTCCGAGCCTTATATGGACATTTCCTGCCCCAACGAGGCGAGGCTGTAGTTCGTTAAGCCAGGGAGTGCTTAGGGATAAAGGAGGAAGCAGCCTGCACAAAGGGGCAGAGTAAGGAGAGAGCAAAGAGTGGGAGAGTATCTGTTGTAACCTGGACTGTCAGATTACACCCCTTGTGTACCGAACCGGATTGGCTGAGGACCCGAGTGTTAGGATTACCCCTGGAGAACGGAACCAACAATGAGAACAGCTTGTGGACAGTGAAGTAATTGGTGAATTCCCCCTTTTTCCACTGTGTACCAAAAGCCCTAATAAACTCCACATTTGCATTCTAGTTGCATTCTAGTTGTTTTACTGTTTTGTTATTGAACTTGGTGACGTGGAAACCCCACACCCTTGAACCTGCTACAGTATAAATCATTTCAAATTCCTTACATAAAGCAAACCAGACTGCACCTTGTTCTTGTTTTTCAGTCAGGGGCACACTGCAAAACACTCAGACATAATTTACAAATGAAGCATGTGTGTTTAGTGAGTCCTCCAGATTAGAGGTAATAGGGATGACCAGGGATGTTCTCTTGATAAGCGTGTGAATTGGACCATCCATTTTCCACTGTCCTGCTAAGTATTCAAAAGAATTATGTTATCAGACTCCATGTATGGAGTAAAGTACACATACCACCAAAAATGACTTAAGTAGTACTTTAAAGTATTTTTACTTAAGTACCTTACACCACTGATCATTGGCTCTTCAATTAAAGGATGTAGTAATGTCATGCTGAAGCACATCTCTGGAAAGGTGAAGTATGAACAACATTAAGGGTGTTTTCACATCTAGTCCTCTTTAAAAGAACCCATCTCAGTCCTCTTTAAAAGAACCCATCTCAGTCCTCTTTAAAATAACCCATCTCAGTCCTCTTTAAAAGAACCCATCTCAGTCCTCTTTAAAAGAACCCATCTCAATCCTCTTTAAAAGAACCCATCTCAATCCTCTTTAAAAGAACCCATCTCAGTCCTCTTTAAAAGAACCCATCTCAGTCCTCTTTAAAAGAACCCATCTCAGTCCTCTTTAAAAGAACCCATCTCAGTCCTCTTTAAAAGAACCCATCTCAGTCCTCTTTAAAAGAACCCATCTCAGTCCTCTTTAAAAGAACCCATCTCAATCCTCTTTAAAAGAACCCATCTCAGTCCTCTTTAAAAGAACCCATCTCAGTCCTCTTTAAAAGAACCCATCTCAGTCCTCTTTAAAAGAACCCATCTCAGTCCTCTTTAAAAGAACCCATCTCAGTCCTCTTTAAAAGAACCCATCTCAGTCCTCTTTAAAAGAACCCATCTCAATCCTCTTTAAAAGAACCCATCTCAGTCCTCTTTAAAAGAACCCATCTCAGTCCTCTTTAAAAGAACCCATCTCAGTCCTCTTTAAAATAACCCATCTCAGTCCTCTTTAAAGTGAATTTGGGGGTAAGAAATATCTAAGGAACTCAGTTATCTTTGTATTCACAATGCCTTTGCCTTTGAATGAGGACTCAACTCTTTAGCAAGTTCACTTCACTTATTTTGTGGTCTGAGTTCTCTTTGCATTCACATTGCTATATTTAGAAAGGAACCTAGATCTTTTTCCAGCATTCACTCAATGCACTTTGGGTTTTTACAGTCCAGGACAAGCCATTTCATCAGAACGTGTTATCTGACAGCTAGATATACAGTGCCTTCGGAAAGTATTCAGAACCCTTGACTTTTTCCACATTTTATGTTACAGTCTTATTCTAAAATGGATTCAATAAATAATTTTCTACAGCAATCTACACACAATATCCCATAATGACATGCCCAATCAATTGAATTTACCACAGGTGGACTCCAAGTTGTAGAAACATCTCAAGGATGATCAAAAGAAACAGGATGCACCTGAGCTCAGTTTTGAGTCTCATAGCAAAGGGTCTGAATACTTATGTAAATAAGGTATTTCTGTTATTTTAAATACATTTGCCAAAATGTCTAAAAAACTGTTTTCGCTTTGTCATTTTCGGGTATTGTGTATAGTATCACGGCTCAGGCTAAGAACCAGATGCAGACACAGGAGGCGGATAGTATGAGTCTCAGAGTTTATTATAGTACAATAGGTAGGCAAAAAATAAGTCAAGGCAGGCAAAGAGTCATGATCCAAATCAGAGTCAGGCCGGTACAGGACAGCAGGCAGAGTCAGGACAGGTAGAAAGGTCAGAACTGGGAAGACTAGGAAAAACAAACACTAGGGCACAGGAACACACTGGTAGGACTTGAAGGGACAAGACGAACTGGCAAAAGACAAACAGAAAACGCAGGTATAAATACACAAGGGATAATAGGGGAAGATGGAAGACACCTGGTGGGGGGTGGAGACAAGCACAAAGACAGGTGAAATAGATTAGGGTGTGACAGTGTAGATTGATGAGGGAAAAAATTGTTTAATACATTTTAGAAAAAGGCTGTACCGTAACAAAATGTAGAAAAGGAAAGCGGTTAGAATACTTTCCGAATGCACTGTATTTTGGAATTTCTGTGCATCCTTGACAATAGCTAATCAATATCTAAAAACCACACTTTTCTCATCATCTTCTCTTTGTTGTGGCACCAAGGTGAGGGGATACGGTAGGGGAAACGGTTTTGCAGTAGTCTAGTGCAGGGTTCCCCAACTGGCGGCCCGAAATTTGGTCCGTGGGTGATTTTTTTTTGTCAAATATGATATCCGTTTTGGCTTCTTGCAGTCAATTTGCAGTCTACAAATTATTAGTAATTATGTTTCGGCCCCCTGACCATCCGTTCAATAACAAAACATTTTTTATAATGTTTGGTGGGGGAATAATGACAAGTGAACCTGCCTAAAACTGTTGCTATACTGAGTCTAAAACGGTTGCAATACTGAGTCTAAAACTGTTGCAATACTGAGTCTAAAACTGTTGCTACACTGAGTCTAAAACTGTTGCAATACTGAGTATAAAACTGTTGCTACACTGAGTCTAAAACTGTTGCTACACTGAGTCTAAAACTGTTGCAATACTGAGTCTAAAACTGTTGCAATACTGAGTCTAAAACTGTTGCAATACTGAGTCTAAAACTGTTGCAATACTGAGTCTAAAACTGTTGCAATACTGAGTTATCACTTCTTTGTAAAAAAGGAACTTGAGGCTTCAACTAATACTGAGCTCACAGAATGAATTTAAGAATTAAGTAGAATATCTGCCTGCTTAAAGATAATGCTGTACTTGTACAAAAATGAAGAAAATAACAAATAGTGGTTGTATGATTTTTGTTGGACATTCCTGAAGTCAATTGGAGCCCTACAGCCCTGTTCATTTAAATGCCACATCCATAATCATTCCAGTTCCCTTTCCAATTTGCATCCACTACCTGCACACCAAATTTAGGTCTGACATATGAAAAATGTCATCCATGGGTAGAGATAGCAGTACAGCCACAGTTTCCACGTGTTACCGTAGCAACGTGTGAATAGGCAGGCAGAAGAAGTAGTACTCCAGTGAGGTAGGCGGTTGTGACAGACAGGCAGGGTGGCTGCTGAGTACATCATGTGACATGACTGACAGAAATGGTACAAACCACAGTAAGTGAAAGTGGCAGATTGCAGAGAGTTGTTCAGAGTCAAGCCTAACATCCAGGATTAGGCTACAAGGGATGACAATGGACATATGCACACGCACACACACACACAAACAGGAGTAGGGAGAGAGGAGAGGGTGCTACATCACATGACAACATGCCCTTATCTGTCCATGATGGACCATTCCTGTTTACACGGTAACATCATGTTGTCTACATCCACTTTCACAGAAAGGAAGAAGGTTTAAATGAAGCATGGGTTGGGGTGCTTTGGGATTCTTTTTAAGATACTCTTTTAGATGTTTTCGGAAGATGAACAGGGACTCTGCTGTCCTAGCTTCAGGGGGAAGCTGGTTTCCACCATTGGACAGAGAAGTGCTTGGACTGGGAGGAGCGGAAGCTGCCCTCCCTTAGGGGTGGGAGGACCAAGAGACCAGAAGTGGCAGAACGGAGTAATCAGGTTGGGGTGTAGGGTTTGAGCATAGTATGAAGGTATGGAGGAGCAGGTCCTCTTGCTGCTCCATAGGCAAGTACTCTGGGCTTGTGGTTGATGTGAGCTTTGACTGTAAGCCAGTGGAGAGTGTGGAGGAGTGAGTGACATGGGAGAATATGGGAAGATTAAACACCAGGCGGCTGCAGCGTTCTGGATAAGTTGCAGGGGGTTGATGGCACAAGCGGGGAGCCCAGCCAACAGTGAATTGTAGTAGTCCAGACAGGAGATGACAAGTGCTTGGATTAGGACCTGCACCGGTTCCTGTGTGAAGTAGGGTCGTACTCTACGGATGTTGTAGAGCATGAACCTGCAGGAGCGAGTCATTGCTTTGATGTTTACAGAGAACAACAGGGTGTTGTCCATGGTCATGGCATGGTTCTTTGCACTCTGGGAAGGGGACCGCCATGGATTTGTCAACCCGTGATGGAAAGGTCTTATTGTTTTAGTGGCGAATTCTTATATTAAACAAGTATGTACGCTCAAAATGCTGCGCCTTGGTCCACACCTTTAAACGGCCATGACAGAACTACCCACCACCAAAGGACCAAGCAGCGTGGAAGAGAGGACTGGACATGGGAGGACGGCGGCAGGAATGGACGGCAAGGGATCCTACACATGGGAAGAGATCCTGGCTGGAAGGGATCGCCTCCCATGGGAACAGGTGGAGCAGCCAGGAGACCGGAGGCAGCAGGAAAGAGGAACCAGCGGTATGAGGGAACACGGCTGGCAAGGAAGCCTGAGAGGCAGCCCCCAATTTTTTGGGGGGGGCCACACGGGGAGTGTGGCAGTCAGGTTGGAGACCTGAGCCAACTCCCCGTACTTACCGTGGCGAGCATGGGACTGGTCAGGCCCTGTGCTATGGGGTGATGCTCACGGTGTCGAGGCGGAGCATTCACAGGCCGGTGTGCTTGGTGCCAACGTCCCGCATTTGCCGGGTGGAAGCTGGCATCCAGCCAGAACGGGTGGGGCCAGCTCTGCGCTCGAGACCGCCAGTGCGCCTCCACGGCCCAGTGTATCCGGTGCCTCGGCCAAGGAAGAGGCCTCCTGGATGTCTCCCCAGCCTGGTGAGTCCTGTGCCTGCTCCCAGAGCCAGGTCTCCTGTGTGTCTCCCCAGCCCGGTGAGTCCAGAGTCTCCCTCCTGTCCGGAGCGGCCAGAGTCTCCCTCCTGTCCGGAGCGGCCAGAGTCTCCCTCCTGTCCGGAGCGGCCAGAGTCTCCCTCCTGTCCGGAGCGGCCAGAGTCTCCCTCCTGTCCGGAGCGGCCAGAGTCTCCCTCCTGTCCGGAGCTGCCAGAGTCTCCCTCCTGTCCAGAGCTGCCAGAGTCGCCCTCCTGTCCGGGGTTGGCGGCGAGGGTCCCCGCTCCAGAGGCGACACCTAAGTGGGCCAAGCCTAAGGTGGAGTGGGGTTGTCCCGCACCAGAGCCGCCACCGCGGAGAAATGCCCACCCAGACCCTCCCATATAGGTTTAGGTTTGCGGCCGGGAGTCTGCACCTTTGGGGGAAGGGGGGTACTGTCACGCCCTGACTTTAGTTATATTTGCTTTCTTTATTATTTGGTTAGGTCAGGGTGTGACCAGGGTGGTTTGTTTAGTTTTTGTATTGTCTAGGGTTTTTGTCTTGTCTAGGGTTTTTTGTTATCTATGGGGATTTTGTATTGTCTAGGGGTATGTAGGTTGATGGTGGCCTGGATGGGTTCCCAATCAGAGACAGCTGTTTATCGTTGTCTCTGATTGGGGAGCCTATTTAGGTTGCCATTTTCCATGTTGCTTATGTGGGTAGTTGTCCATGTTTAGTTGCCTGTGAGCACTACGTTGGCGTCACGTGTTCGTTTGATATTTATTGTTTTGGTGGCGAATTCTTATATTAAACAAGTATGTATGCTGAAAACGCTGCGCCTTGGTCCACTTCTTTAAACGGCCGTGACACTCGGGCCATTTTGAAGTCAGAGGGGACGCAGCCAAAGGTCAGGGCTGAGTTGATGAGGGAAGTAAGGAATGGGAGAAGGTCACCAGAGGGTCTGGAGGAGGGTTTTTGATTTATTCAACCCTTGTTTTACCAGATAAGTTGACTGAGAACGCATTCTCATTTAAGTGAAAGAGTGGTGTGGAGCCTTCATCTCTTTCCTTCTCCAAAAAACTCTGCAAAGCAACTCGGCAGAACCGTCTGTTTCGGCGTTTCTTAAAATAAATCCAATGTACTGTAAGCGAGATGGCTTACAGTACATTCAGCACAACTCTGAATGTGGGCAATTGGAAATCCATGTCACAGAACATCACATTTATTGAAAGATTAGAAAGTATTATTTCTCAGCTGATACTTGTGTCTGAGTGTTATCGAGGGGGTGCCCTTGGTGTGCCTGTATCATTTATCATCTTTAAAGCAGGGTCGCTGTGGGAGCTCGTCCTGGGTCCTGAGTAGCGGATTTGGAGCGGGAGTGTGGCACAGACACCCCAGCCTAAGGCTATCGGTCATCTTTCATCGTTTAAACGGAAGGAGCATCCTCTCCTCTCCTCCTGTCTGGATCTGCTGCCCAGCTGAGATGAGAGATAACAGAGATCCCCCTAGCAGCAGACCTGGGTTCAAATACTATTGGAAATCTTTCAAACTCTGAGCGTTTGCTCTGGTCTGCATGGAGTGGCAGATGTGCAGGGTTTACAGTTTTCGTACTATTCTAATCTTTCATTAAGCAAGGCAAGCTCAATCAAGCACTGATTCATTATTTGAAATGATTTCAAATAGTATTTGAACCCAGGTCTGCCTAGCAGTGGTGTTGGAGGAGAAGGTTTATCACACACTCCATTGAGTCAGTCTCTCCAAGGACCACACCCCGATCAGAGGCACTGACCATTAAGTCTGTTTACAAGCTTTAGCCTGAGAGGAAGGAAGTGAGTGTGGTAACAGCGTTGGTTACAGGTCTTCTCTCCTCATCATTTATCCACATTGGCAGGATGAGAGGTTAGGGAGTGTAACACTGAGTTAGCTCCCACAGTATATACACATTAACAACATGAGAAACAATAACATAGCCTACAGTACTAACCACAGTATACAGGCCAATTCGCTGTACTCATAATATGCAGGAGACGCAATCGTTAAGCAAGGGCAAATTAAGTTATGATATCCAAGATGACGTAGCAGTCAGGCGTCTTTTGTCTTCGTCTTGTCGTGTCCCGTGTATACATATTTTTTTCTTCGCATATATTTTTTTATATTTTTCTTAACCCCAACTTCAAAATACTCTCCTGCAACCCACCTCACCCAATGTGGTATGGATCTGCTAATTTCTTTACTTTAGAACCGGAAACCACAACAGGAGCTAGCCAGCTAACTAGTTACTAGCTAGTAGTCAGCTAGCCACTGCTAGTGGTCATCAGCTAACCTTTAGCCCGGACAACTCCTGCCAGTCTGCACAATGCGATTCAACCCAGAGCTTATCGGACTTCTTTTTCTCCATATCTCCGGATTCCTACTGCTCTGAACCTCTTCACCTGGATCATTGCAGCTAGCTAGCTGCTATCTGATTGGCTTCTCCTGGCTAACGTCTCTGTTCCGAAGCAAGCACCAATTAGCCTGGAGCTAGCCTATGCTAGGCCAATCTCCCGGCTAGCTGAAGAGGTCCATCAGCCACTCCTTGGGTTACAATACCTATTTTGCCAATTGGCCTGGACCCCTTTTATTGCCAATACAGAGCCCCGCCGATCCATCACGACTGGACTACAGATGTAATCCGCCCGAGGGGGTTTTTCAACAGGCTCCTCCGTTGCGACGTCCCCTGAATGCCCATCTGCTAGCCTTCTAGCCGCGACCCGCTAGCTGTCTAGATCATACCAGACTGTTAGCTGAAGAGGTCCATCAGCCAATTTTTTTGCACTACTACCTATTACTACTACCTATTTTGTCAATTGGCCTGGACCCTTTTACTACACGGACCCCTGCTGATCAGACTTCTTCCATCGCGATATCCCTCTTAAGGCCCTTCTGCTAGCCCTGGCCCACTAGCAAAGGCTAGTTTTTTCAAACAGAAATTTGCATCCTGCAGCACAAACTCCAAAAAGTTCTGGGACACTGTAAAGTCCATGGAGAATAAGAGCACCTCATCCCAGGTGCCCACTGCACTGAGGCTAGGAAACACTGTCACCACCGATAAATCCACGATAATTGAGAATTTCAATTGGCATTTTTCTACGGCTGGCCACGCTTTCCACCTGGCCACCCTTACCCTGGTCAACAACCCTGCACCCCCCACAGCAACTTGACCAAGCCATTTCTCCTTCACCCAAATCCAGACAGCTGATGCTCTGAAAGAGCTGCAAAATCTGGAACTCTACAAATCAGCAGGACTAGACAATCTGGACCCTCTCTTACTAAAATGATTAGCCGAAATTGTTGCAACCCCTATTACTAGCCTGTTCAACCTCTCTTTCGTATCGTCTGAGATCCCCAAACATTGGAAAGCTGCCGCGGTAATCCCCCTCTTAAAGGGGGAGACACTCTAGACCAAACTGCTACAGACCTATATCTATCCTACCCTGCCTTTCCAAGGTCTTCGAAAGCCAAGTTAACAAACAGATCACAGACCATTTCGAGTCCCACCGTACCTTCTCCCCTATGCAATCTGGTTTCTGAGCTGGTCATGGGTGCATCTCAGCCACGCTCAAGGTCCAAAACGATATCATAAACTCCATCAATAAGAGACAATACTGTGCAGCTGTATTCATAGACCTGCCCAAGGCTTTCGACTCTGTCAATCACCACATTCTTAATCGGCAGACTCAACAGCCTTGGTTTCTCAAATGATTGCCTCGCCTGGTTCACCAACTACTTCTCAGACAGAGTTCAGTGTGTCAAATCGGAGGGCCTGTTGTCCGGACCTCTGGCAGTCTCTATGGGGGTGCCACAGGGTTCAATTCTCGGGCCGACTCTTTTCTCTGTGTACATCAATGATGTCGCTCTTGCTGCTGGTGATTCTCTGATCCACCTCTACACAGACGATACCAAATCAAAGTGTATTTGTCACGTGCGCCGAATACAACAGGTACCTTACAGTGAAATGCTTACTTACAGGCTCTAACCAATAGTGCAAAAAAAAGGTGTGTGTGTGTGTGTGTGTGTAAGTAAGTTAAGAAATAAAACAACAGTAAGAAGACATTTGAAAATAAGAGTAGCAAGGCTATATACAGACACCGGTTAGTCAGGCTTATTGAGGTAGTATATACATGTAGGTATGGTTAAAGTGACTATGCATATATGATGAACAGAGAGTAGCAGTAGTGTAAAAAGAGGGGTTGGTGGGTGGTGGGACACAATGCAGATAGCCCGGTTAGCCAATGTGCGGTAGTACTGGTTGGTCGGGCCAATTGAGGTAGTATGTACATGAACGTATAGTTAAAGTGACTATGCATATAAGATAAACAGAGAGTAGCAGCAGCGTAAAAGACGGGTTGGGGGGGGGGCCACACAATGCAAATAGTCTGGGTAACCATTTGGTTACCTGTTCAGGAGTCTTATGGCTTGGGGGTTAAAACTGTTGAGAAGCCTTTTTGTCCTAGACTTGGCACTCCGGTACCGCTTGCCATGCGGTAGTAGAGAGAACAGTCTATAACTGGGGTGGCTGGGGTCTTTGACAATTTTTAGGGCCTTCCTCTGGCACCGCCTGGTGTAGAGGTCCTGGATGGCAGGCAGCTTAGCCCCAGTGGTCCCGTGTGGTCCCATGTGGCTCAGTTGGTAGAGCATGGCGCTTGCAACGCCAGGGTTGTGGGTTCATTCCCCACGGGGGGACCAGGATGAATATGTATGAACTTTCCAATTTGTAAGTCGCTCTGGATAAGAGCGTCTGCTAAATGACTAAAATGTAAATGTAAAATGATGTACTGGGCCGTACGCACTACCCTCTGAAGTGCCTTGCGTTCGGAGGCCGAGCAATTGCCGTACCAGGCAGTGATGCAACCGGTCAGGATGCTCTCGATGTTACAGCTGTAGAACCTTTTGAGGATCTCAGGACCCGTGCCAAATCTTTTTAGTTTCCTGAGGGGGAACAGGCTTTGTCGTGCCCTCTTCACGACTGTCTTGGTGTGTTTGGACCATTCTGTCACGTTCTGACCATAGTTCTTTTGGTTTTTCTTTGTTTTAGTATGGTCAGGGCGTGAGTTGGGGTTGGCAGTCTATGTTTTCTGTTTCTATGTGGGGTTTCTTGTTTGGCCTGATATGGTTCTCAATCAGAGGCAGGTGTTAGTCATTGTCTCTGATTGGGAACCATATTTAGGTAGCCTGTTTTGTAGTATGTTTTGTGGGTGATTGTTCCTGTTTGTGTGTTCCTGGTTTTTCTGTGTTCACTAGTTCGGGACTGTAGCTTCGTTGGTTTTCGTCAGTTTATTGTTTTTGTTCATTCTTGAAAAGTATTCAAATAAATATGGATACATACTACGCTGCTCATTGGCCCTCTCCTTCTTCCACCGACGAAAGCCGTTACACATTCTAGTTTGTTGTTGATGTGGACACCAACATGTATACTTCTGGCCCTTCTTTGGACACTGTGTTAACTTACCTCCAGATGAGCTTCAATGCCATACAACTCTCCTTCCGTGGCCTCCAACCGCTCTTAAATGCTAGTAAAACTAAATGCATGCTCTTCAACCGATCGCTACCAGCACCTGCCCGCCCGTCCAGCATCACTACTCTGGACGGTTCTGACTTAGAATATGTGGACATCTACAAATACCTAGTTGTCTGGTTAGACTGTAAAATCTCCTTCCAGACTCACATTAAGCATCTCCAATCCAAAATTAAATCTAGAATCGGCTTCCTATTCCGCAACAAAGCATCCTTCACTCATGCTGCCAAACATACCCTTGTAAAACTGACTATCCTACCGATTCTTGACTTCGGCAATGTCATTTACAAAATAGCCTCCAACACTCTACTCAGCAAATTGGATGGAGTTTATCACAGTGCCATCCGTTTTGTCACCAAAGCCCATATACTACCCACCACTGCGACCTGTATGCTCTCGTTAGCTGGCCCTCGCTTCGTATCCACCGCCAAACCCACTGGCTCCAGGTCATCTATAAGTCTTTGCTAGGTAAAGCCCCGCCTTATCTCAGCTCACTGGTCACCATAGCAGCACCCATCCGTAGCACGCGCTCCAGCAGGTATATTTCACTGGTCACCCCTAAAACCAATTTCTCCTTTGGCCGCCTTTCCTTCCAGTTCTCTGCTGCCAATGACTGGAACGAATTGCAAAAATCACTGAAGCTGAAGACTCATATCTCCCTCACTAACTTTAAGCACCAGCTGTCAGAGCAGCTCACAGATCACTGCACTTGTACATAGCCCATCTGTAAATAGCCCATCCAACTACCTCATCACCATACTGTTATTTATTAATTTTTTTGCTCCTTTGCACCCCAGTATCTCTACTTGCACATTAATCTTCTGCACATCTATCACTACAGTCTATCACTCCAGTGTTTAATTGCTAAATTGTAATTATTTCGCCACTATGGCCTATTTATTACCTTACCTCCCTTATCTTACCACATTTGCACACACTGTATATATACTTTTTCTATTGTGTTATTGACAGTATGTTTTGTTTATTCCATGTGTAACTCTGTGTTGTTGTTTGTATCACACTGTTTGCTCTATCTTGGCCAGGTCGCAGTTGTAAATGAGAACTTGTTCTCAACTAGCCTACCTAGTTAAAAAAAAGTGGGAAAAAAGTGAAGGAAAGGATGAAACGGTGCCTATGCCACCAGTAAGTACAGGTAGTAGTGTTAATCCCCCTGCACAGTACACACATTTTCTGACAGCTTCTGGAAAGAAATGCTGTCGGCATGCTCAACCGGGGACGCTCATTCAGCCGATAGAAACCAGTTTTCCCCAGTAAGCAAAGAGTTGGAGTCAGAGCCTTCTCAGGTCTCTCCTCCACCCATTACGGGGTCTGAGCCGCTGAGCCTCCCACCGTTATCTCTGACAAATTGAAAACCATAGTCATTGGCAACTACTTTACCCACAATATTAGACTTAAAAAGAATCATCCAGTGATCATATATTGTTTACCAGGGGGCAGGGCTATCGACGTAAAGGCTAATCTGAAGATGGTGCTGACTGAGGCTAAAACTGGTGAGTGTATAGCATATAGGGATATTTTTATCCACGTCGGCACCAACAATGTTAGGATGAAACAGTCAGAGGTCATAGCTTCAGTGTGTAACTTTGCTTGAAAGATGTGTCGGCATCGAGTAATTGTCTCTGGCCCCCTCCCTGTTTGGGGGAGTGACAAGCTCTACAGCAAACTCACAAAACTCAATCGCTAGTTGAAAACTGTTTTCTGCCCCTCCAAAAATAATGGATTTGTAGATAATTGGTGCTCTTTCTGGGACCCACCCACAAACAGGACCATGGCTGGCCTGCTGAGGAGTGACGGACTCCATCCTAGCTGAAGGAGTGCTCTCCTCTTATATATCAACATAGACAGGGCTCTAACACCATCATTAAGTTTGCTGATGACAGAACAATTGTAGGTCTGATCACTGACAACGATGAGACGGCCTATAGGGAGGAGGTCAGAGAACTGGCAATGTGGTGCCAGGACAACAACCTCTCCCTCAACGTGAGCAAGACAAAGGAGCTGACCGTGGACTACAGGAAAAGGCGGGCCGAACAGGCACCATTAACATCGATGGGGCTGAAGTGGAGCGGGTCGAGAGTTTCAAGTTCCTTGGTGTCCACATCATCAACGAACTATCATGGTCCAAACACACCAAGACAGTTGTGAAGAGGGCACGACAAAACCTTTTCCCCCCCAGGAGACCGAAAAGACTTGGCATGGGTAACCAGATCCTCAAAAGGTTCTACAGCTGCACCATTGAAAGCATCCTGACCGGTTGCATCACCGCCTGGTATGGCAACTGCTCTGCATCTCACCGTAAGGCTCTACAGAGGGTAGTGCGAACAGCCCAGTACATCACTGGGGCCAAGCTTCCTGCCATCCAGGACCTATATTTTTCATAATTTTTTAAACATTTGTTTAACTAGGCAAGTCAGTTAAGAACACATTCTTATTTACAATGACAGCCTAGGAACAGTGGGTTAACTGCCTTGTTCAGGGGTAGAACGACAGATTTTTACCTTGTCAGCTCGGGGATTCGATTTAGCAACCTTTCGGTTACTGGCCCAACGCTCTAACCACTAGGCTACCTGCCGCTTTATAATAAGCGGTGTCAGTAGAAAGCCCATAAAATTGTCAGAGACTCCAGTCACCCTATAGACTGTTTTCTCTGCTACCGCACGGCAAGCTGTACCGGAGCGCCAAGTCTAGGACCAAAAGGCTCCTCAACAGCTTCTACCTCCAAGCCATAAGACTGCTGAACAATTCATAAAATCGGCACCAGACAATTTACATTCACCCCCCCTCCCTTTTGTACACTGCTGCTACTCACTGGTTATTTGTTATCTATGCATAGTCACTTAGCCCCCACCTACATGTACAGATTACCTCAACTAGCCTGTACCCCCGCACACTGACTCGGTACTGGTGCCCCCTGCATATAGCCTTGTTATTCTTATTGTGTTACTTTTTATTATTACTTTTTATTTTTAGTCTACTTGGTAAATATTTTATTCTTCTTGAACTGCACTGTTGGTTAAGGGCTTGTAAGTAAGCATTTCACGGTAAAGTCTACACTTGTTGTATTCGGGAGCATGTGACAAATAAAGTTTGATTTGATTTGAACTCCTCTAGCTCCATAATGAGACCGGGTGAGGCCAGGCAGCAGGCTGTTTACAGCATGCCAGCTTAGTGGAGTCTGCCCCTGGAACAGTCAGAGTAGTCAGCTCAGTTTTCCCCATTGAGACTGTGTCTGTTCTTTGATCTAGGTCGGGCAAAACTAAACATGACGGTGTTCGCCTTAGCAATCTCACTGGAATAAAGACCTCCTCCATTCCTGTCATTATTGAAAGAGATTGTGATAATACCTCACATCTCAAAATAGGACAACTTCATGTTAGATCCCTCACTTCCAAGGCAGTCATAGGCTATGAACTAATCACTGAACATAATTACATAAATTTGAAGTGATTGAAACATGACTTAAGCCTGATTCATTTACTGCGCTAAATGAGGCTTCGACTCCTGGTTACACTAGTGACCATATCCCCCACGCATCCTGCAAATTTCAATTTTGAGGTTCTAGTCATGAAATCTATGCAGTCTACAGTGCTCAATCACTTTTTATAGCTAATGTTTAAAGGCCATATACAGTGTTCCTGACTGAGTTTCTGTAATTCCTATCATACCTCGTAGTCATGGCAGATAATATTCACATTTTTGGTAACTTTTATATTCACATGGAGAAGTCCACAGACCCAACCCAAGGCTTTCGGAGCCATCATCGACTCAGTGGGTTTGTCCAACATGTCTCGGGACCTATGCATTGTCACAATGCATCTAGTTTTGTCCTGTGGAATAGATATTGTGGATCTAAATGTTTTTCATCATAATCCGGGACTATGGAACCATCATCTTATTACATTTGCAATTGCAACAAATAATTTGCTTTACACCCCAAACAAGGCTTTCAAAAGCCGTGCTATAAATTCTGGTACAACCCAAAGATTCCTAGATGCTCTTCCAGACTCCACCTACCTAAGGATGGAGTATAAAAATATGTTAACCATCTAACCGAGGATGTAAACTTAACCTTGCGTAATACCCTAGATGCAGTTGCACCACTAAACCCTCCCCCCAACAGTAGACTAACTCCTTGGTATACAGAAAATACCAGAGCCCTGAAGCAAGCTTCCAGAAAATTGGAACTGAAATGGTGCTCCACCAAATTAGACGTTTTCTGACTAGCTTGGAAAGTGCAATATCAATATCAAAAATCCCTCACTGCTGCTTGATCAGCCTACTTTTCCAACTTGATTGAGTCAAATAATTGTTTTAACTGTCGCAAGGCTAACTAAAAAGCAGCATTTCCCAAGTGAGGATGGCCTTCACTTCAGCGTGATGAATTCATGAACTTCTTCAACAAAAAGACCATGATTATTAGAAAACAAATTATGGACTCTTCTTTAAATATGCGTATTTCTCCAAAACTCAGTTGTCCTGAGTCTGCACAAAACTGCCAGGACCTCGGATCAATGGATACACTCAAGTTTTTTTATCCTGTATCTCTCGACACATTCACTAAAATACTCATGGCCTCTAAACCTTCCAGCTGTCTACTGGACCTTATTCCAACTATATTACTGTTACATTCCTCAGTTTCTATGTTGTGGGTTTGTGTATATGCATGTGTGTATTTCAGGAAATGGCTTCCTGGATTCCCCCATGCAGCTGATTGGTCGGCCCGATTGCAGATTGGAGCTCTGATCCCGCCCTCTCATTAGGGGATAAAGCTGTCGGCAATTACAAACTCCTTCTGCAGCTGGATAAAAGCCAGTGGTCCTTTGTTAGGAGTGAGAGCTTCTTGGATGGCTTGTGTTGGTTGTTGTGCAGAGACAGTGTTTATTTAAAGTATTTTGGTAGATGCTACTTCTGAGGTATGTGTGTGTCAATAGGACTCATTGTTTTTGATTTTTTTTTTTACTTGTTCACTTTAAGTTTATATTATTCTGTTTAATTTGTTCCCAAAGGGGAAGGGGAAGGCACCTTGGGAGTGCTTAGGCAAGAGGCCTGCGGGCATACATACAGTGGGGAGAACAAGTATTTGATACACTGCCGATTTTGCAGGTTTTCCTACTTACAAAGCATGTAGAGGTCTGTAATTTTTATCATAGGTACACTTCAACTGTGAGAGACGGAATCTAAAACAAAAATCCAGAAAATCACATTGTATGATTTTTAAATAATTAATTTGCATTTTATTGCATGACATAAGTATTTGATCACCTACCAACCAGTAAGAATTCCGGCTCTCACAGACCTGTTAGTTTTTCTTTAAGAAGCCCTCCTGTTCTCCACTCATTACCTGTATTAACTGCACCTGTTTGAACTCGTTACCTGTATAAAAGACACCTGTCCACACACAATCAAACAGATTCCAACCTCTCCACAATGGCCAAGACCAGAGAGCTGTGTAAGGACATCAGGGATAAAATTGTAGACCTGCACAAGGCTGGGATGGGCTACAGGACAATAGGCAAGCAGCTTGGTGAGAAGGAAACAACTGTTGGCGCAATTATTAGAAAATGGAAGAAGTTCAAGATGACGGTCAATCACCCTCGGTCTGGGGCTCCATGCAAGATTTCACCTCGTGGGGCATCAATGATCATGAGGAAGGTGAGGGATCAGCCCAGAACTACACGGCAGGACCTGGTCAATGACCTGAAGAGAGCTGGGACCACAGTCTCAAAGAAAACCATTAGTAACACACTACGCCGTCATGGATTAAAATCCTGCAGCGCACGCAAGGTCCCCCTGCTTAAGCCAGTGCATGTCCAGGCCTGTCTGAAGTTTGCCAATGACCATCTGGATGATCCAGAGGAGGAATGGGAGAAGGTCATGTGGTCTGATGAGACAAAAATAGAGCTTTTTGGTCTAACTCCACTCGCCGTGTTTGGAGGAAGAAGAAGTATGAGTACAACCCCAAGAACACCATCCCAACCGTGAAGCATGGAGGTGGAAACATCATTCTTTGGGGATGCTTTTCTGCAAAGGGGACAGGACGACTGCACCGTATTGAGGGGAGGATGGATGGGGCCATGTATCGCGAGATCTTGGCCAACAACCTCCTTCCCTCAGTAAGAGCATTGAAGATGGGTCATGGCTGGGTCTTCCAGCATGACAACGACACGAAGCACACAGCCATGGCAACTAAGGAGTGGCTCCGTAAGAAGCATCTCAAGGTCCTGGAGTGGCCTAGCCAGTCTCCAGACCTGAACCCAATAGAAAATCTTTGGAGGGAGCTGAAAGTCCGTATTGCCCAGCGACAGCCCCGAAACCTGAAGGATCTGGAGAAGATCTGTAGGGAGGAGTGGGCCAAAATCCCTGCTGCAGTGTGTGCAAACCTAGTCAAGAACTACAGGAAACGTATGATCTCTGTAATTGCAAACAAAGGTTTCTGTACCAAATATTAAGTTCTGCTTTTCTGATGTATCAAATACTTATGTCATGCAATAAAATGCAAATTAATTACTTAAAAATCATACAATGTGATTTTCTGGATTTTTGTTTTAGATTCCGTCTCTCATAGTTGAAGTGTACCTATGATAATAATTACAGACCTCTACATGCTTTGTAAGTAGGAAAACCTGCAAAATCGGCAGTGTATCAAATACTTGTTCTCCCCACTGTATACCTGTATGTACTCTGTCTATGCAGACTAGGTAAGACCTGGGCGGACCACCCCTTGTATTTTGGTTAGCGCGCCAGGTGGCGTTAAGAATAAGTAAGTGTGTGGGTAGGAGGGGGGGGGCTCTTTAACTTTCTTTGCTTTGGTTCCATCCAGATCCTTTTCCCCAAATTACTGTGTTAAGGAAGAATAAATTCCCTGTAAACGGTAATATTCTCTGCCTGTGTCATCCTTACCTGCACCTACAATCCCATACATCTTTCACTCCACAGGGAGTTGAGTTGTAGTGGGGTGTTGCGTTCCCTCCACCAAGAGGAGTGCGTAATAAATACTGGGGAAAAAGCTAGTGTGTGCTTGGCCCTGTGTACCAAACTCACTAAAAGTAGCAGTAATAAAGCCTTTCCTCAAAAAGCTAGACCTTTTATCAGAAAAATGTATATAAAAAGCTAATATGCCTACTGTATCATTTTTTAAAAAGCTGTTGCTCAGCAACTCAATGCCTTCCTGAAGACACATGTATACGAAATGCTCCTGTTTGGTTTTAGACCCCATCATAATACTGAGACCTCACTCGTGAAGGTGGTAAATTACCTTTTAATGGCATCAGACCCAGATTCTCCATCTGTCCTTGTGCTCCTAGACCTTAGTGCAGCATTTAACACCTTTGATCACCACATTCTTCTGGAGAGATTGGAACCCGGAGTTGGTCTACACGGACAAGATCTTGCCTGGTTAGATCTTATCTGTTGGAAAGATCAGTTATCTCTGTGGATGGTTTGTCCTCTGACAAATAAATGGTAAGTTTTGAGTGTTCCTCAGGTTCTAGGACCAGTATTCTTTTCATTATATACTGGATGCTACCGTTTGGGGATGTCATTCAGAAACACTCAACTTTCACTGCTATGCAGATGACACACAGCTATACATTTTGATGAAACATGTTGAAGCCCCAAAATTGCTTACCCTGGAAGCCTGTTTCAGACATAAGGAAGTGGATGGTGGCAAATATTTTACTTTTAAACAGAAGTTCTAGGTCCCAAGAAACAAAGATCTGTCAATCTGACAATGAATCTCGATGGTCTCAATGAATCTCGAGTCGTCTCAAAACTGAAGGACCTCGGCGTTGCCCTGGACCCTGATCTTTCATTTTCGATCTTCGTAATCTGAAAGCTTTTGTCCAGAAATTATGGATTATGGATTTTAAATAAATTAGGCCCCATTCAATGGGTTTCACATGACTGGGAATAGAGATATGCATATGTTGGTCACAGATACCTTTGGAAAAAAGGTAGGGGCGTGGATCAGAAAAACAGTCAGTATCTGGCATGACCACCATTTGACTAATGCAGCATCTCCTTCACATAGAGTTGATCAGGCTGTTGATTGTGGCCTATGGAATGTTGTCTCACTCCAGGATGCTGGAAATTGATAGGAACTGGAGTAAGCTGTCGTGCACATCAATCCAGAGCATCCAATGAGTGACATGTTTCGTCAGTATACAGGCCATGGAAGAACTGGGACATTTTCAGCTTCCAGGAATTGTGTGACATGGAGCCGTTCCTTATCATGCTGAAACATGAGGTGATGGCGGCAGATTAATGGCACAACCGTGGGCCTCAGGATCTCGTCACGGTATCCCCGTGCATTCAAAATGCCATAGATAAAATGCAATTGTGTTCGTTGTAACTTATGCCTGCCCATACTAACCCCACCTCTTCCATGGGGCACTCTGTTCAGAACATTGACATCAGCAAACTGCTCGACCCACATGATGCCATACACGTGGTCTGCGGTTGCGAGGCCAGGTAGACGTACTGCCAAAGTCTCTAAAACAACGTTCTCTGGCAAGAGCTCTGGTGGACATTCCTGCAATCAGCATGCCAATTGCACGCTCCTTCAAAACTTGAGACATTTGTTTGCAGTTGATGTAATTTTTCTATAAAGCAAATCAGCGGGAGGAAAAAATCGGTTATTTGAGAAGGACAAATCATAGATGTTATGCTGGGAGGGACAGTTGAAATCGGAAATTTACATACACCTTAGCCAAATACATTTAAACTCAGTTCTTCACAATTCCTGATATTTAATCCTAGTAAAGATTCCCTGTGTTAGGATCACCACTTTATTTTAAGAATGTGAAATGTCAGAATAATAGTTGAGTGATTTATTTCAGCTTTTATTTCTTTCATCACAATACCAGTGGGTCAGACGTTTACATACACTCAATTAGTATTTGGTGGCATTGCCCTTAAATTGCTTAACTAGGGTCAAACATTTCATTTAGCCTTCCACAAGCTTCCCACAATAAATTGGGTGAATTTTGGCCCATTCCTTCTGACAGAGCTGGTGTAACTGAGTCAGGTTTCTAGGCCTCCTTGCTCACAAACCCTTTTTCAGTTCTGCCCACAATTTTCTATAGGGATGAGGTCAGGGCTTTGTGATGGCCACTCCAATACCTTAACTTTGTTGTCCTTAAACCATTTTGCCACAACTTTGGAAGTATGCTTGGGGTCATTGTCCATTTGGAAGACCCATTTGCGAACAAGCTTTAACTTCCTGACTGATGTCTTGAGATGTTGCTTCAATATATCCACATCATTTTCCTTTCTCGTAATGCCATTTATTTTGTGAAGTGCATCAGTCCCTCCTGCAGCAAAGCACCCCCACAACATGATGCTGCCACCCCCGTGCTTCACGGTTGGGATGGTGTTCTTCGGCTTGCAAGCCTCCACCTTTTTCCTCCATTATGACCAAACAGTTCTATTTTTGTTTCATCAGACCAGAGGACATTTCTCCAAAAAGTATGATCTTTGTCCCCATGTGCAGTTGCAAACCGTAGTCTGGCTTTTTTATTGCCGTTTTGGAGCAGTGGCTTCTTCCTTGCTGAGCGGCCTTTCAGGTTATGTCGATATAGGACTCGTTTTACTGTGGATATAGATACTTTTGTACCTGTTTCCTCCAGCATCTTCACAAGGTCCTTTGCTGTTGTTCTGGGATTGATTTGCACATTTCGCACCAAAGTACGTTTATCTCTAGGAGACAGAACGCGTATCCTTCTGAGCGGTATGACAGCTGCGTGGTCCCATGGTGTTTATACTTGTTTGTACAGATGAACGTGGTACCTTCAGGCGTTTGGAAATTGCTCCCAAGGATGATCCAGACTTGTGGAGGTCTACAATTTTTTTCCTGAGGTCTTGGCTGATTTCTTTTGATTTTCCCAAAATCAAGGTAGGCCTTGAAATACATCCACAGATACACCTCCAATTGACCTATCAAAAGCTTCTAAAGCCATGAAATAATTTTCTGTAATTTTCCAAGCTGTTTAAAGGCACAGTCAACTTAGTGTATGTAAACTTCTGACCCACTGGAATTGTGATACAGTGAATTATAAGATAAATATTCTGTCTGTAAACAATTGTTGGAAAAATGACTTGTGTCATGCACAAAGTAGATGTTCTAACCTACTTGCCAAAACTATAGTTAACAAGAAATTTGTGGAGTGGGTGGAAAAACTAGTTTTAATTACTCGAACCTAAGTGTATGTAAACTTCCGACTTCAACTGTAGATGTTCAGTCTCCCCTGTCCTCACCTTCTCTCCATAGAACAAAGGGACAGAAGGGCATTTATAGCCCCCCACCCTAGCCTTGGGTTGACCAATCAGAAGTCCTTGCAGTACATCTGGGCCAATGGCCAAATAACACGTATCCTACTCCAGATTCAATGTACAGAACGTATCACACGCAGTTCTGAGTTCAGGAGTGACATTCCACAGATTCTAAACAGCTGTTGAACTGAAACCCAACTCCTATTTACATTGACAATTCCCTATTGACCATTAGTACTCTAGTGTTTAGTCCTCTCATCTTCTGCGTTGTGTATTTATCTTCAAAATATTCTTATGCATTGCATTGTGTTGTGTGACAAAACATTACATTTGAGTGGCCTTTTATTGTCCCCAGCACAAGGTGCACCTGTGTAATGATCATGCTGTTTTTCAACTTCTTGACATTGTTGTGGAAATTGAGTTGAGTTTATTTTATTTTTACAGGGACAGTGCACATTAATCAACGTTTCAGTAAAAGTGTCGGTTTTAGCCAGCAGGTTAATTTTCAACCGCATTCCCTGGGCAGGTTATTACACAGGGACACTCAAAGCCAATCTTTAATTAATCGTTCTTTATTATCAGCGGGCTGGAGAGGTTCCAACCAACTCAATGCACCAAGTACACATGTCGATCAGAAGCTCTATTGGGGAAGTCCCATTAGATCTCTTACATACAGACAAGTTATATTTGCATTATTTAGCCTATTCCTCATTCATAATTAATTCATCATTACCGTTTGCTTCATTCATGTGACCGACCAATGCTGGGTCATGCATGTGACATACCAATACTTCAAAAGGCTACTTCTCTCTAAGCTGAGACCTTAAAACTGAGATATCATTCGTTATCAAAACAAGGGTCTGGGCGTACTGACAAATAGCAGATACTGATAGTGAGGAGTCATTCGATCAGTCACTAGCATGAACACAGAAATTGGTTATTAGAAAAGCACAAGAATAGAACACAGAAATTGGTTACTAGAAAACACAAACATAACATTGTCCATCACGATAGGTCACAGTTGTCAGGTGGATGGATTATAAGGAGAAATGCACACTAAAAGGGATAAAAATATGTGCACAAAATTTGAGAGAAATAAGCTTTTTGTGCGTATGGAAAATTTGGGGGATCTTTTATTTCAGCTCATAAAACATGGGACCAACACTTTACAGTGCCTTGCAAATGTATTCACCCCCCTTGGCGTGTTTCATGTTTTGTTTCATTGAAACCTGTAATTTAAATTGATTTTTATTTGGATTTCATGTAACGGACATACACAAAATAGTCCAAATTGGTGAAGTGAAATGAAAAAAATAACTTGTTTCATAAAATAAAATAAACTGAAAGGTGGAGCGTGCATATGCATTCACCCCCTTTCCTACGAAGCCCCTAAATACGATCTGGTGCAACCAATTACCTTCAGAAGTCACAATTAGTTATATAAAGTCCACCTGTGTGCAATCTAAGTGTCACATGATCTGTCACATGATCTCAGTATATATCCCTGTTCTGAAAGGCCCCAGAGTCTGCAACGCCACTAAGCCAGCGGCACTATGAAGACCAAGGAGCTCTCCAAACAGGTCAGGGACAAAGTTGTGGAGAAGTACAGATCAGGGTTGGGTTATAAAAAAAAATCAGAATCTTTGAACATCCCACGGAGCACCATTAAATCCATTATTAAAAAATGGAAAGAATACGGCACCACAACAAACCTGACAAGAGAGGGCCGCCCACCAAAACTCACGGACCAGCCAAGGAAGGCATTAATCAGAGAGGCAACAAAGAGACCAAAGATAACCCTGAAGGAGCTGCAAAGCTCCACAGCGGAGATTGGAGTATCTGTCCATAGGACCACTTTAAGCCGTACACTCCACAGAGCTGGGCTTTACAGAAGAGTGGCCAGAAAAAAAGCCATTGCTTAAAGAAAAAAATAAGCAAACATATGGAAGAAAGTACTCTGGTCAGATGAGACTAAAATGTAGCTTTTTGGCCATCAAGGAAAACGCTATATCTGGCACAAACCCAACACCTCTCATCACTCTGAGAACCTCATGTTTTTCATCGGCAGGGACTGAGACACTGGTCAGAATGATGGATGGCGCTAAATACAGGGAAATTCTTGAGGTAAACCTGTTTCAGTCTTGCAGAGATTTGAGACTGGGTTGGAGGTTGAACTTCCAGCAGGACAATGACCCTAAGCATACTGCTAAAGCAACACTCGAGTGGTTTAAGGGGAAACATTTAAATGTCTTGGAATGCCCTAGTCAAAGCCCAGACCTCAATCCAATTGAGAATCTGTGGTAAGACTTAAAGATTGCTGTACACCAGCGGAACCCATCCAACTTGAAGGAGATGGAGCAGTTTGAATGGGCAAAAATCCCAGTGGCTAGATGTGCCAAGCTTAGAGACATACCCCAAGAGACTTGCAGCTGTAATTGCTGCAAAAGGTGGCTCTACAAAGTATTGACTTTGGGGGAGGTGGGGTGACTAGTTATGCACACAAGTTTTCTGTTTTTTTGTCTTATTATTATTGTTTCACAAGAAAAAATATTTTGCATCTTCAAAGTGGTATTCATGTTGTTTAAATCAAATGATACAACCCCCCCAAAAATCTATTTTAATTCCAGGTTGTAAGGCTACAAAATAGGAAAAAAGGTTAGAACAATTATCTAGGTCCTCTGAGGCTATGGAGGGATCCAAATTGTGGGTTTAAAAGATAACATGAATCATCAGAGTACAGTGACACCTTTGATTTTAAGCCGTTGATTTCTAGCCCCTTGATATTATTGTTGGATCTGCTTTTAATCACTACCATTTTGATGTCCATAATAAATAGATACGCCAAAAGTGGACAACATTGTTTTACTCCTCTTGACAGTTTAATACTTTCTGAGAAGTAGCCATTATTTATTATTTTACACTCATGGTTACTATATATAACTTTAACCCATTGTATAAGAGATTCTCCAAAATAGAAATATTCCAGGCATTTATATATAAATTCCAGTCGTACTTTATCAGAATCCTTTTCAAAGTCAGCTATGAATACCAGGCCTGGTATCCCAGATTTTTCATAGTGTTTTTTTGTTTCCAGTACTTGTCTTATATTATCTGCAATGTATTGTCCATGTAAAAAACTGTCTAATTAGGATGAATAATATCCCACAATACATTTTTTATTCTATGCATTTTGATAGAATGTTTGTCTATATATTTATAGACAAACAAAAAATATATTCTATATATTTACCACCTGGGTCCTGTTTCAGTAATGGTCAATTAACTTCGATTAGTGGAGATGGAGGAATTTGAAACTAAAACATATGCTTAAAGTACTAGGCTTCCTCTTTCAAAATATTGTTTGGTGAGTCATGGGTGACTCCATCATTTGTAACAAGATTCAGTAAATTATCTTTTGTAGCTTTTCTATGTTGAAGATTAAAACATTATGCGGTGCATTTTTCCCCATATTCCATCTAGGTCGCTTTATTTTTTATAATATATTTGAACTTGAATAAGTTCCTGCAGTTCTTTTTGCTTTTCCTCTAACTTTACCTGTATGGTACAGTTTTTATTACTATCTGTACCATTAGTCCCTCTATTTCCTTTGTTAATATGAACTATTTTGACCTAAATCGCTTTTCTTTTAAAGATGAGTATTGAATTGCATGGCCTCTAAATGCACATTTAAAAGTGTCCCACACAATAAAGGGATCTGCTGTACATATGTTGTGTTGGAAAACATCAGTTATAAATTCTTCTGTCCTGGTTAAAAACAAGTTGTCATCCAATAGGCTTTGATTACATTTCCAATATCCTCGCCCAGGTGGACTAAAGTATATGTCAGTTATTTGATGGTCCGACCGCATTCTGTACCCTATCAACACTCTTAACTCCCACGACAATGTCATAAGAAAGTAGTCAAGACGACTAGCTTGATTGAGCCTCCGCCATGTATATCTCACTAGGTCAGTATATTTAAACCTTCACATATCCACTAGTTCCAATATATCCATAATATTAATGATTTCCTTCAGTGCATGAGGGTAATAGTTTGTAATGTGATTTCCTTTAGGGTCCATTGAGGTATTTAAAACCGTATTATAATCTCCCACCCTAATAATAGAGTCTTGTATTGCTTGTAGGCTTGATAAATTATTATATATATTTTCAAAGAAGAGTGGATCATCATTATGCGGAGCGTAGAGATTAATAAACCAAATCTGTTTAAGGTCCAATAACATATTTAAAATAATCCATCTACCTTGCAGATCTGTTTAGACAATTTGCACATTTGGATAAAAATTATTGTTAATTGATATCATCACCCCTTTTGAGTTTCTTTGTCCATGGGAGAAATACATTTCGTGCTCATTGTTGAATGAGTTTCCTGTGAACAAGATATTATATTCCTTCTCTTTTAGCCAGGTAAATACTGATTGTCTTTTACTATTATCTGCTAAGCCGTTACAATTATAACTAGCTATATTTATTTAACCATTTACCATAATGAAATACAAGTTTCAATCCTATTTTTCGTAATATTTGTAATATATTGTTACCATTAAAAAGTACCATGATGATTGAGTGTCCATGTACAGTGAGGGGGAAAAGTATTTGATCCCCGGCTGATTTTGTACGTTTGCCCACTGACAAAGAAATGATCAGTCTATAATTTTAATGGTAGGTTTATTTGAACAGTGAGAGACAGAATAGCAACAAAAAAATCCAGAAAAACGCATGTCAAAAATGTTCTAAATTGATTTGCATTTTAATCAGGGAAATACGTATTTGACCCCTCTGCAAAACATGACTTAGTACTTGGTGGCAAAACCCTTGTTGGCAATCAGAGGTCAGACGTTTCTTGTAGTTGGCCACCAGGTTTGCACACATCTCAGGAGGAATTTTGTCCCACTCCTCTTTGCAGATCTTCTCCAAGTCATTAAGGTTTCGAGGCTGACGTTTGGCAACTCGAACCTTCAGCTCCCTCCACAGATTGTCTATGGGATTAAGGTCTGGAGACTGGCTAGGCCACTCCAGGACCTTAATGTGCTTCTTCTTGAGCCACTCCTTTGTTGCCTTGGCAGTGTGTTTTGGGTCATTGTCATGCTGGAGTACCCATCCACGACCCATTTTCAATGCCCTGGCTGAGGGAAGGAGGTTCTCATCCAAGATTTGACGGTACACGGCCCTGTCCATCGTCCTTTTGATGCGTTGAAGTTGTCCTGTCCCCTTAGCAGAAAAACACCCACAAAGCATAATGTTTCCACCTCCATGTTTGACGGTGGGGATGGTGTTCTTGGGGTCATAGGCAGCATTCCTCCTCCTCCAAACACGGCGAGTTGAGTTGATGCCAAAGAGCTCCATTTTGGTCTCATCTGACCACAACACTTTCACCCAGTTGTCCTCTGAATCATTCAGATGTTCATTGGCAAACTTCAGACGGGCATGTATATGTGCTTTCTTGAGTAGGGGGACCTTGCGGGCTCTGCAGGATTTCAGTCCTTCATGGCGTAGTGTGTTACCAATTGTTTTCTTGTTGACTATGGTCCCAGCTGCCTTGAGATCATTGACAAGATCCTCCCGTGTAGTTCTGTGCTGATTCCTCATCGTTCTCATGATCATTGCAACTCCACAAGGGGAGATCTTGCATGGAGCCCCAGGCCGAGGGAGATTGACAGTTCTTTTGTGTTTCTTCCATTTGCGAATAATCGCACCAACTGTTGTCACCTTCTCACCAAGCTGCTTGGCGATGGTCTTGTAGCCCATTCCAGCCTTGTGTAGGTCTACAATCTTGTCCCTGACATCCTTGGAGAGCTCTTTGGTCTTGGTCATGGTGGAGAGTTTGGAATCTGATTGATTGATTGCTTCTGTGGACAGGTGTCTTTTATACAGGTAACTAACTGAGATTAGGAGCACTCCCTTTAAGAGTGTGCTCCTAATCTCAGCTTGTTACCTGTATAAAAGACACCTGGGAGCCAGAAATCTTTCTGATTGAGAGGGGGTCAAATACTTATTTCCCTCATTAAAATGCAAATCAATTTAGAACATTTTTGACATGTGTTTTTCTGGATTTTTTTTTTGTTATTCTCTCTCACTGTTCAAATAAACCTACCATTAAAATTATAGACACATAATGTCTTTGTCAGTGGGCAAATGTACAAAATCAGCAAGGGATCAAATACTTTTTTCCCTCACTGTAGATGTACATTGATATTTGCACTGCTACTGAGTAAACCTCCGATTTTTCTCCACTATTCCACACGCTAAAACCTCCCTCATCCCAAGTTGGGTTGTCGTCCCAGTGACTGGTGACCACCCCTGTCCACTTGGATCCTAGGGCCTTTGAGAGATTGGGACCCATCCTTTAAAAAGAGCACACAGTGCCACCTACAGAACAGAAGCAGATCAACAGCCAAAAGCATTTCCAACGCCCTCACCTCGATTGTATTGTATACTGTTATTAAAAATATATATACAGTGTCTTTGGAAAGTATTCAGACCCCTTGACATTTTCCACATTTTGTTAAATTACAGCTTTATTCTAAAATTGATTAAATAAAAACAAATCCACAGCAATCTACACACAATACCCTATAATGATGAAGCAAAAACAGTTTTTTAGACATTTTAGCAATCGTATTAAAAATAAAAACAGAAATATCTTATTTACGTAAGTATTCAGACCCTTTGCTATGAGACTTGAAATTGAGCACATCCTGTTTCCATTGATCGTCCTTGAGATGTTTCGACAACTTGACTGGAGTCCACCTGTGGTAAATTCAATTGATTGGACATGATTTGGAGAGGCGCACACCTGTCTATATAAGGTCCCACAGTTGACAGTGCATGTCAGAGCAAAAACCAAGCCATGAGGTCGAAGGAATTGTCCCTAGAGCTCTGAGGCAGGATTGTGTGCACAGATCTTGGGAAGGGTACCCAAAATCAGGCCTTTATGGCAGAGTGGTCATACAGAAGCCACCCTTCAGTAAAAGGCACATGACCGCCCACTTGGAGTTTGCCAAAAGGCACCTAAAGACAAAAAAAGGCCACCTCTCAGACCATGAGAAACAAGATTATCTGGTCTGATGATACCAAGATTCAACTCTTTGTCTGGAATGCCAAGCGTCACGTCTGGAGGAAACCTGGTACCATCCCTACGCTGAAGTATGGCGGTGTCAGCATCATGCTGTGGGAATGTTTTTCAGCGGGAGGGACTGGGAGACTAGTCAGGATCGAGGCAAAGATGAACGGAGCAAAGTACAGAGAGATCCTTGATAAAAACCTGCTCCAGAGCACTCAGGACATCAGACTGGGGCGAAGGTTCACCTTCCAACAGGTCAATGACCCTAAGAAAACAGCCAAGACAATGCAGGAGTGGCTTTGGGACAAGTCTCTGAATGTCCTTGAGTGGCCCACCCAGAGCCCGGATTTGAACCCGATCGAACATCTCTGGAGAGACCTGAAAATAGCTGTGCAGCAATGCTCCCCAACCAACCTGACAGAGCTTGAGAGGATCTGCAGAGAAGAATGGGAGAAACTCCCCAAATACAGTTGTACCAAGCTTGTACCGTGCATATATTAATTTATTTCCACAATTAACAAATAAAATGCCTCCCTTTCAGCTTGTGAGAGGAGGGCATCAACTCCTCACTCCACGCCCCCCTAAAAAGTGTAGTTGAGCTCAGCCACCTGAGGACGAACCATCCGTCTCCCTCAATGACGGTTTATAAATACCCACATCTGAACTAAAGGTGAGGAGCCTGCCTGCTGCCACCCATTGCTACAGTTAACTCCACTAGCTCCAAAACAGGTGCCTCAACTAGAATGACAACATAATAATATAAGTACAGACATATAGAACACTGTTTTTTATCTCTGATGTAGGCACTTCATACGAAGGGTTGTTTCCTATAACCAGGACTGGCATTACAAAAAAAATATTTTTCGGCAAGCAATTATTATTTTGGGAAACAATTATTGTAATTCATCCTATACAGTCACTAACATCATTACCCCTTAGCAACAGATGTGGGATACATACACACACTATCTCTACCCTTCCCCCACAAACAACCACAAGCTCAGATGTTCAACTTTTTCCATCCCCGAGTCCAACTCAAGAGAAGACTCGATGCGTGAATGTATATAGAGTTGTAGCTGTTTGAGAAGGCATGCAAATTGAGCAAGATTTTGGAGATTTGCTTGACCAATGTCAAGTCCTAGCTGATGGAGCTCAGATACACCCCTTTCCCCTGAAACACAGACTGGTCCCCCGTTGTGATCATTTCCCCAAGCATCTCTGAGCAGTCAGACCTTTTGATTATTTTGTGCTGCCAGGGCCACAATAATTTGCTCCCTCTGATTGTCCGATTGTGACCTCCTACCCATGGGTTACTGCAGCTAGTGTTGCCAGCACTGCCACTACCTGGGTGGGAGTATCCACCGGAATTCCCACCGGCTAGGTACAATGTTGTTAAGGTTCTCATTAGCAGCTTTGAGAAATTCCTTGGATATTATGCTCACCCACCCGAGGGCTTTGACTTTGATTAGACCAACACTGCCAGGCAGGCTCTGACTCTTGAAGGGGTGGTGCTGCTCAGTGTGTCGCTGACCACGTTTATGTTTTTGTCTTGGCTGCGTATAGGCTACTTGCAGTAGGCCTATAAAACAGTTAAGAACTTAGTGTGTGGGTCACTCAGGTGGGTGTCTAGGGTATAGGGTTGAGGGGACCGTTCCATCATGATAGGACAACAAATAAATAGACAATATTTGAAATTTAGTTAAAAATGTATATGTATCTGGACAAAATTGAGAATTCTCTCTGTCACAACTCCTGCTCGCAGACACACATGGGCTCTGGCATTTGCAACCATTTTATTTTTTCACTCACTTAACTCACCACACTTTCCTATCACAAAAACATACCCCATTTTCCATCACAACCACACTCCCCCCATATTCTGTATACACCCGCGCATACCCACATACTGTCCCTTCTATGTCCTCTGTTTCCTGTGTTTGTATTTCTACCATGTTGAGTCCTACCTAATTTCTGGCTTTCTAGGGAGTTTTTCCTTGCCACCGTGCTTCTGCATTGTTTGCTCTTTGAGGTTTTAGGCTCGGTTTCTGTATAAGCGCTTTGTGACAACTGCAGAGTTTATAAATACATTTGACTGATTGATTGAATTCAACCTATTCAGTGGAAGACCTGCCAAAAGCAAGTAGACTGCATCATCAGTTAACCACATAACCTGATATGTAACACGTTACACCATCAAAATGTGCATGCATTTCAGAATGTCATAGTTGAGCAGCAAAAAAAAGTTTGAGAACCCTGGCTAAAGAGCTGTTGCATTCATATATTTAATTCCTATTCAGCGAAGGGGCATTGACTGCTGCAGAGCAGATTCCATCTCCCTCCATTTCCCCTGAGCTCAGTGGAGGTGAGATGAGAAATGGGTTAAGTCAGCCCAGGTGGCGTCTGGGTCGCTGCCTCCAGTGGCAGATCGGATGACTGAATGCTTATTGCCACCCCCCAACCCCCCCGCTGTGGAGCCTGTCACCTGCGGTGGCCGAAACACAGACACAGCTCACCTGCGGCATTCTATTTGTCCTCACAACAAGAGATCCACTCAAAGTCCTGAATACAAAAGGGGAGGGAAGGACGAAGTGGCTAGATGGATGGTGTGTGTTGTAGTGTACTAGGCCCTTGCCTGACTGCCTGGTGGCCAGACCCCTTGAGGCAGAGCACAAATCACTAGACCTAAAATAACAGCCAGGCTGGCTGCCCCTGCCCTGTGCCTCCCCCTCAGCTTGGGAGAGGAGGGGGCATCGACTCTTCACTCCACGCCCCCCTAAAAAGTGTAGTTGAGCTCAGCCACCTGAGGACGAACCATCCGTCTCCCTCAATGACGGTTTATAAATACCCACATCTGAACTAAAGGTGAGGAGCCTGCCTGCTGCCACCCATTGCTACAGTTAACTCCACTAGCTCCAAAACAGGTGCCTCAACTAGAATGACAACATAATAATATAAGTACAGAGATAGAACATGGATTTTTATATATATGATAAAATATTCTATATCAAATTTAGAATAATATGTGCTACATAACGACCACTAATCCTGGCACTGATACACCATTTCCACTACGAACTGAATGTGATAAAGCCTCTACACACAGCTGCTACACGCAGATACAGAAACACAAGGTACACTTATACAATTGCTCATGCCTACACAGTACTTGAGATTAGAAAGAACCATCCTTAGATTTTCCTGGCAGAGATGACCATTCTCAGAAAATTGACTGCAAATCTGCTTTATTTCTCCCCTATAGCTAGCTGTATAGGCCTAGAAGTTACCAGTACTGAACATCCATGACCCATGTGATGCTGGAGCACAAGCATTAATGACTGGTAGGATGTGCCACTGCCAACGCACAGCGATACAATCCATTTTTAAGTTGATGTATGCCTGCAAAACTGGCAGAAAGAGAGAGAGAGACCTTACTGGAGGGGAAGCACTTCATGAAGCACTGAAACATCAAGAGGCACAGTTTAGCTAAAGCATATATTAATCATCCTCCTCTTACCTACTGATAACTCTGTTCTTGTGTTGCTCTTTCGGTTGCCACAGGAAAGAACATTCATGTTTCTATAATCCTGCCTCTCTTCTCCCATCCACCCACACACTGCCTTGCTCTGACTGTGCCCTCCTCCTCCAGTCAGATCCAGGGTGAGGTCCTTATTATGGCTTAGTGTGTTGACAGTGGCTCGCTGTGTCGTAATCTGCAGCCCTCACATCACCACACCACCACTACGCTAACCCTCAGCCCAATTAGCATAACCGTACTAAAACACCACTGACAGCGAATTTAACACACAGCTCTGTGTATGTGTGTGTGTGTGACAGGGAATTTAACACACAGCTCTGTGTATGTGTGTGTGTGTGACAGGGAATTTAACACACAGCACTGTGGGATAGCATGTGGGAGAACCATAAACCATCAGCAATCTTTCAAAATAGTCCTCAGAGGAGTTGAGCTCTGAAAAATAAGACGGATTCTTGTTTAAAAGGGACATTTTAGAAAGTGAGCTCCAAAAGTATTGGGACAGTGACAAATTGTGTTGTTTTGGCTCTGTACCATGTACTTAAAGTGCAGACTGTCGGCTTTAATTTGAGGGTATTTTCATCCATATCGGCTGAACTGTTTAGAAATTACAGTACTTTTGTACATAGTCCCCCCATTCTAGGGGTACAAAAGTATTAGGGACAAATCTAGGGACAAATTCACTTATGTATGCATTAAAGTAGCCTAAAGTTTAGTTCAGTAACCTCACAGTCATTGTATCATTTCAAATGCAAACTGCTGGAGTACACAGCCAAAACAACAAAAAATGTGTCACTGTCCCAATACTTTTGGAACTCACTGTATTTGTAATTTGGAAGGATAAAATATGTTAATCCCTGGGGATTCAAAATGTACTGTGTCAGTATATGGTTATCTGCTTAGAACTCTACCCTCAAGGAGTCACTACATTTTTCACTTACCCGCCATTGACACACTTCTACCAATGAAGAAGCAATCCAGGGTCACTTAGTCTGTAGGCCTACCCCTACCATTGAAGCAAGTGAACTCAATAACCCTCAGGTCACAACTAAGTCTGGTTTGGTTCCTTAAACAAAAAGCCAGGATAATGCTTACACTATCTCTGACTTGGAAATGTGTCACTAACAGTCTAAATTAAGAATCCTGTCCCTCTGGCATTTCAAACACCAATTTCCTTCCATCCAGAGCCCAATTTTGACTTAAGGCTTTTATCATAGCCTCAATGTGTCAAGTGAGTAACCTGCCCACTGCGCTCAGCTCACTTGGTGTGGGCAGGGTGCTTCCAAGCTGCTGCTGCTTCTGTTTTTTGAGAAATTAGGGAATTTTTCATGTCGAGGTAATTCCCATTTCATTGCATGCCTGCTGATGGATGTGAATGCCAGCAAAGCAGCTTTGATGTTTGTAGAATTACACAGCGACTGAATGAGAGGGATATCTCCTTTCTGCATAAGCAAAGTACCCGCTGGAGCTGATGACAGGGCTCCCATGTAATGAACAACATAATTTGTGTTTGGAGACTGACTGTTTTTATTCTCACTATCTCCGTGTGTGTGTGTGTGTGTGAGTGAGTGAGTGAGTGAGTGAGTGAGTGAGTGAGTGAGTGAGTGAGTGAGTGAGTGAGTGAGTGAGTGAGTGAGTGAGTGAGTGAGTGAGTGAGTGAGTGAGTGAGTGAGTGAGTGAGTGAGTGAGTGAGTGAGTGAGTGAGAGAGAGAGAGAGAGAGAGAGAGAGAGAGAGAGAGAGAGAGAGAGAGAGAGAGAGAGAGAGAGAGAGAGAGAGAGAGAGAGAGAGAGAGAGAGAGAGAGAGAGAGAGAGAGAGAGAGAGAGAGAGAGAGAGAGAGAGAGAGAGAGAGAGAGAGAGAGAGAGAGAGATCACCACATCCAAGTGGGCATTTTCCACATTCCATGAAAACCTGCTATCTACGCAGTTCCATCCGAATGTAACCCTACCTCATTGTGTTCCTGCAAGCACAATGTTTTATCAGATATAGATTCTGATTTACAGTACAATCCTACTATTAGGAATACGTTTCATTATGAAGTACCGGCAGATTAACGGAACCTCAGACCCATAGCTCATTTCCCCCAAGCCGCCCTGCTTCAATCTACCTGCAGCACCTCTCTCTCTCTTTCAGAGGTTCTTATTGCATTGGCCTGCTGCTGCTTCTCTCTCCCTTCATATCTCATGTTGACACATACAACCACTGAAGGACTCTGCCATTTTTCTCGGTTGTTGACTGTGGAATTTTACCCCAATCAACTTTTCGAAGGCACATCCGAGTTCAAGGCGACCTATTTAAACGTAGAAATTTACCAGAGGCGGAGGCATTCATTCATCACATCTGAAAAAGTGGAATGGAACAGCGAGCTGAGTCACTGTGTGAGAGAGGGATGTGAGGGACCACTGCAGAGCATTAGAGAGGCAGAAGAGTTGAGGTAGGTTGAAAATTAGTAATCCCCTGTGTTGTTTAAACTTCAAAATTCCTTGTACTGTAGAAACAATAGGTGAAAATTTGACACACTGTGAGGGACAACAGCCCTGCGACGAGAAAGGAAGAAAGGCTGAGGTAGGGGGAAAAATAGTAGTGCGGTATCTTCTTTACAACTCAACATCCTTGTACTGTAGTAACGTTGAAAGGTCTACCTGTTTAAAGGATATTTCAATGTGTTTAGTTATAGCCTGTAGGTTTACAAAATATTCTCGATAACATGTGCATCAGTAGCTGTACCATTTCAAAGCTGTACTACTGTATAAGTGATCATTCCTTAAAACCTGTTATGGCTGCAGGGGGCGTATTGGAAAAACTGGAAAATATGTGCCAATTTTCAAACGGCCTCTTAATCAATTTTTGCTCTTACAATATACATATTAATATTAATATTGGATAGAAAACAATCTCTAGTTTCTAAAACCGTTCAAATTTTTTCTCTGAGTGGTACAGAAGTCATTTGGCAGCACTTTCCCTGACCAAGAAGTAGAATGTCAGAAATCTATGCTCGCTTCAACGTTATGCCTATACATGGTCATTATACGTAAGACCCTACGTACACTCCGTACGCCTTGCTCTGGGTGTCAAGAGGGTATGAGAGAAGAAATTTAGTGAATATCTTGTTCAGAGGTTGAATAAGAGCTATTTCTTTGACGTGACCGACCACTTCCGGAAGTCTGAAGCCCGCGACTTGGGAGTGATATTGTGTTCTGTTTTGCTGCTGTTTTGGACGGGAACAATCTCCGGCTGGGTTTTTATTTGATAAATGAGACCATATCATCGTAATGTATGTTTTTTCAATATAGTTTAATCAGATTATTTGAATTTTTTTCGGGAGTTTTGCCGTGTTTCGTCTCTGACTTTTTTAACGTTGGACAAATCCGTGCCAGTCGACCAGTGCCAATGCTAAGTGAGAAGGGAAAGTTGCCATCCTGACTCGAAACAACGACTCATCTGGACAAAGGACACCCTGATCAACATTCTGATGAAAGATCAGCAAAAGTAAGACCCAATTTATAATGTTATTTCATATATCTGTCGTGCATGTCAACTGGTCGTGCGCGCCCAAGTGTGTCTGGCTAATGTGGCTATGCTAATATAGCGCTACATTTTGTTTTCGCTGTATTACATTTAATAAATCGGAAATATTGTCTGGAATCACAAGAATCCTGTTTTTCAATTGCTGCACAGTATGTATTTCTCAGATATGTTTTATGAGGAGTAATTAGGTATTTGATGTTGGTGTCTGTAAATGTTATGGCTGCTTTCGGTGCAATTTCTGATTGTAGCTGAAATGTAATTTATGATTTATACCATAAATATGCACATTTAAAAAAAACAACATATGCTATACAATAAATATGTTATCAGACTGTCATCTTATGAAGTTGTTTCTTGGTTAGTGGCTATATATATCTTTATTTGGTCGAATTAGTGATAGCTGGTGATGGAGGTAAAAACTGATGGTGTTAGAAAAGTGCTCTCTTTTGCTGACGTGGTTAGCTAATAGATTTACATATTTTGTCTTCCCTGTAAAACATTTTAAAAATCGGACATGTTGGCTTGATTCACAAGATGTCTACCTTTCATATGCTGTATTGGACTTGTTAATGTGTGAAAGTTAAATATTTTAACAAACTAGATTTTGAATTTCGCGCCCTGCACTTCGAGCTGGATGTTGTCATAAGTGTACCTGTGTAGGGATTGCAGCCCAAAGAAGTTAATGAAAAAATATGCTAACCTCTATGGACCTATTTAATTAGATTAGAATAGAGAGTTTAATAGTCACATGCACAGGGTTGCAGATGTAATTACAGGGTACAGTGAAATTCATGAGCTCGGAGCTCCAACAATGCAGGACAAAGTGAAATAAAACAATACAAATATAAAGAATATAAATAATAATACATATTGACAACTGTGGCAATTATAAATGTCCAATGGAGTGGGGGCAGGGTAAATGTCAGTTGAGGGGGGGTGGGAAATGTCCATAGGAGGGGGGGAGCAGGTAGCTGACTAGTGGTGGCTATTCAGCAGCCTGATGGTCTGGGGGTAGACGGAATTGGCCAGTCAATCGGTTTTGCTCCTGTACTGCCAGCGTCTAAATGATGGAAGCGGGGAGAGCTTCTTGGCCTTCTTGCGACACCTGGCGTTGTAGGTGTCCTGGAGGGCAGGCAGTGTGCACCCAGTGGTGTGTTTGGCTGAGCGTACCACCCTCTGTAGTGCCTTGTGGTCAGCGGTAGTGGAGTTGCTATACCAGGCTGTGATGCAGCCCGACAATATGCGCTCGATGGTGCTCCTGTAGAACACTGTGACTAACCTGTGCCCCGCACATTGACTCTGTAAGGGTACCCCTTGTATATGGCCTCGCTGCTGTTATTTTATTTTTTACTTAAAACTTATTTTTCTTAAAACTGCATTTCACTGTAAGGTCTACACCTGTTGTATTCGGCGCATGTGACAAATAACATTTGATTTGAGGGCCCTTGGGGACAGGCCAAATTTCTTCAGCATCCTTGGTTGAAGAGTCGCTGTCCTGCCTTCTTCACCACGGTGTCTGTGTGGTTTGACAGTCTTCACGGCAGCCCCGTTGATGAGGATGGGGGCGTGTCCAGCCTGGTTCCTCCTGAAGTCCATAATCAGCTCCTTTGTTTTGCTGATGTTTAGGGAGAGGTTGTTTACCTGGCATCACACCGTCAGAGTGCCTACCTCCTCCCTGTAGGCCGTCTCGTCGTTATTGGTAATCAGGCCTATTACTGTCATGTTGTCAGTGAACTTGATGATGGAGTTGGAATTGTGTGAGGCCACGCAGTCGTGGGTATAAAGGGAGTACAGGAGTTGACTGAGACAACACCCTTGTGTTGAGAATCAGTGTCGAGGAGGTAATGTTGCCTACCTCCACCACCTGTGGTTGGCCCGTTGGGAAGTCCAGGACCCAGTTGCATAGGGAGGAGTTCAGTCCCAGGTCTTTGAGCTTTGTGGTGAGCTTAGAGGGCATTATGGTATTGAAGGTTGAGCTGTAGTCAATGAACAGCAGGGGTGAGGGGTGTGTGCAGAGCAATGGCGATTGTGTCGTCCATGGATCTGTCAGGGAGGTAGGTGAATTGGAGAGGGTCGCGTATCGGGGAGGGAGGAGGTGATGTGGTCTTTGACTAGCCTCTCAAAGCACTTCATGAAGATGGAAGTGAGTGCTACGTGTCGGTAGTCATTCAGTTAAGTTACTTTCCCTTTCTTGGATACAGGGATGATAGTGGACATCTTGAAGCAGGTCGGGATAGCGGCCTGAGCTAGAGAGAGATTGAAAATGTCAAAAACATAACAACCAGCTGGTCTGCACATGCTCTGAGGCTGTGGCTAGGGATGCCGTCTGGGCCAGCAGCCTTGCGAGGGTTAACACATTTGAATGACATACTGTACACACGTCCTCCGTGGAGACCATAAGTACGTAGCCCTCTCCTCGGCCACTGATAGTCATCGTTGTGCTCAAAGTTCCTTCCAGTGGGGTGGTGTTGATGTCCGCGATGTGGCTGGCTTTCTTTTTGTAATCAGTGATCGTTAAGAGTCCCTGCCATATGCGTGTCCGACCTGCTGAATTGCTCCTCAAACTATGTCCCTATACTTGTGTTTCGCCATTTTGATCAATCTGCGTAGGTCGTACATTACAAAAAGTATGTGGACACCTGCTCGTAAAACATCTCATTCCAAAATCATGGGCATTAACATGGAGTTGGTCCCCCCTTTGCTACTATAACAGACTCCACTCTTCTGGGAAGGCTTTTCACTGGATGTTGGAACATTGCTGCAGGGACCTCCTTCCATTCAGTCACAAGAGCATAAGTGCACTGATGTTGGGCAACTAGCCCTATCCCAAAGGTGTTCGATGGGGTTGAGGTCAGGGCTCTGTGCAGGCCTGTCAAGTTTTTACACACCGATCTCAACAAACCATTCTGTATGGACCTCGCTTTGTGAATGGGGGAATTGTCATGCTTAAACAGGAAAGGGCCTTCCCCATACTGTTGCCACAAAGTTGGAAGCACAGAATTGTCTAGAATGCCATTGTATGCTGTAGCATTAAGATTTCCCTTCACTGGAACTAAAGGGCCTAGCCCGAACCATGGAAAACAGCCCCAGACCATTATTTATCCTCCACCAAACTTTACAGTTGGCACTGTGCATTGGGGCAGGTAGCATTCTCCTGGCATCCGCAAAATGTGTCTTCACTGACATTTTCAACCTGTCCCTGATGTATGTAATACCAACATGTTTCAAGCAGACCACCATAGTCCCTGTGCCCAAGAACACCAAAGTAACCTGCCTAAATGACTACCAACCCGTAGCACTTATGGCTGTAGCATGAAGTGCTTTGAAAGGCTGGTCATGGCTCACATCAACACCATAATCCCGGAAACCCTAGACCTACTCCAACAGATCCACAGATGATGCAATCTCTATTGCACTCCACACTGCCATTTTCCACCTGGACAAAAGGAACACCTACGTGAGAATGCTATTCATTGACTACAGATCAGTGTTCAACACCATAGTGCCCTCAAAGCTCATCACTAAGCTAAGGACCCTGGGATTAAACACCTCCCTCTGTAACTAGATTCTGGACTTCCTGACGGGCCGCTACAACAGGTGTAAAGGGTAGGTAACCACACATCCGCCACGCTGATCCTCTACACAGGGGCCCCTCAGGGGTGCATGCTCAGTCCCCTCCTGTACTCCCTGTTCACTCATGACTGTATGGCCAAGCACGACTCCAACACCATCATTAAGTCTGCTGACAACACAACAGTGGTATGCCTGATCACTGACAACGATGAGACAGCCTATAGGGAGGAGTTCAGAGACCTGGCAGTGTGGTGCCAGGACAACAAGCTCTCCCTCAATGTGACCAAGACAAAGGAGATGATTGTGGACTACAGGAAAAGGAGGACCGAGCACTCCCCCATTCACATCGATAGGGCTGTAGTGGAGTAGGTTGAGAGCTTCAAGTTCCTTGGTCTCCACATCACCAACAAACTATCATGGTCCAAACGCACCAAGACAGTTGTGAAGAGGGCACAACAACACCTATTCCCCCTCAGGAGACTGAAAAAATTTGACATGGGTCCTCAGATCCTCAAAACGTTCTACAGCTGCACCATCGAGAGCATCCTGACTGGTTGCATCTCCACCTGGTATGGCAACTGCTCGGCCTCTGACCGCAAGGCACTACAGAGGGTAGTGTGTACGGCCCAGTACATCACTGGGGCCAAACTTCCTGCCATCCAGGACCTCTATACCAAGCGGTGTCAGAGGAAGGCCCTAAAAATTGCCAAGGACTCCAGCCACCCTAGTCATAGACTGTTCTCTCTGCTACCGCACGGAAAGTAGTATCGGAACGCTAAGTCTAGGTCAAAAAGGCTTCTTAACAGCTTCTACCCCAAAGCCATAAGACTCTTGAACAGTTAACTTCTTGTCAATAGGGGGCGCTGTTTTCACTTTGGATAAAATCGTGCCCAAATTAAACGGCCTCGTACTCTGTTCTAGATCATACAATATGCATATTATTATTACTATTGGATAGAAAACACTCAGAAGTTTCTAAAACTGTTTGAATTATATCTGTGAATAAAACAGAACTCATTTGGCAGCAAACTTCCATACAGCAAGTGAAAAATCTGAAAACAAGGCTCTGTTTCAGGGCCTGCCTATTCAACTGGCTTTTATTTATCGATATGTATGCACTTCATAAGCCTTCCACTAGATATCAACAGGCAGTGGAAGGTTGAATGGGGTGTCTAGCTTGATCTGAGGCCGAATAAGAGCTTTTGGAGTGACAGGTCTGCATTTTCTTTGTCTTCGACGGCGCGCGGGGGAGCTCGACATTGTCTTCTGAAAAGCGTTCGGTATACACGACGAATATCTCCGGCTCTGATTTTATTTGATACATATGAGAAAAACATCATAAAGTAGGTTTTTTCAACCGAGTTTTATCAGTTTATTCAACGTTTAATGGGACTTTTGGAATTTTCCGTTCTTTGCGCCAAGAGAGGATGGGAATGTTCGCGCCACAATGCTAGCCAAGGTTGCTAATTCGACAGAAGAAATGGACATTCTAAAACCAAACAACGATTTATTCTGGAAATAGGACTCCTTGTACAACATTCTGATGGAAGCTCAGCAAAAGTAAGAAAACATTTATGATGTTATTTCATATTTCTGTGTAATATGTTGATGCCTATTCTCCGCCGTGTTGGTGAGCGCTGTCTCACAATAACCCAAGCTGTATGTTGTGGTAAAGTTATTTTTAAAAATCTAACACAGCGGTTGCATTAAGAACCAGTGTATCTTTCATTTGCCATACAACAAGTATTTTTATGTAAAGTTTATGATGAGTTTTTTGGTCAAATTAGGTGTGTCCAAAATATCTCCGGACATTCTGGGGAAATGTTGCTACGTGTTCACAATGTATAACCACGATTTGCAGCTCTAAATATGCACATTTTCGAACAAAACATAAATGTATTGTATAACATGATGTTATAAGACTGTCATCTGATGAAGTTGTCCAAAGGTTAGTGATTAATTTTATATCTATTGCTGGTTTTTGCGAAAGCTACCTTTGCGGTGAATAAATGCCTTTGTGTGTTTGGCTATTGTGGTAAGCTAATATAATGCTATATTGTGTTTTCGCTGTAAAACACTTAAAAAATCTGAAATATTGGCTGGATTCACAAGATGTTTATCTTTCATTTGCTGTACACTATGTATTTTTCATAAATGTTTTATTATGAGTATTTATGTATTTCACGTTGCTCTCTGTAATTATTCTGGCTGCTTTTGTGCTATTTTTGATGGTGGCTGCAATGTAAAACTATGATTTATACCTCAAATATGCACATTTTCGAACAAAACATAAATGTATTGTATAACATGTTATAAGACTGTCATCTGATGAAGTTGTTCAAGGTTAGTGATTAATTTTATCTCTATTTTGTCGGTTTTGTGAAAGCTACCTATGCGGTGGAAACATGGTGAAAATATGCGGTTGTGTGTTTGGCTATTGTGGTTAGCTAATAGAAATACATAGTGTTTTCGCTGTAAAACATTTAAAAAATCGGAAATGATGGCTGGATTCACAAGATGTTTATCTTTAATTTGCTGTAATTGGACTTGTGATTTCATGAAAATTATATTATATGATATCCCTGTACCGTTAGGCTAGGCTATGCTAGTCAGCTTTTTTGATGAGGAGGATCCCGGATCCGGGAGGGTGATGAAGTAGAGGTTAATCAAATGGCTACCCGGACTTTTTGCATTGTCCCGACCCCACCCCCATTTTTACGCTGCTGCTACTCTCTGTTTATTATCCATGCATATTCACTTTACCTCTACTTCAATTACATCGACTAACCAGTGCCCCCGCACATTGACTCTGTACCGGAAAACCCTGTATATAGCCTCGCTACTGTTATTTTATTCTTGCTACCTAATTATTTCTTATATAAACACTTGAAGTCGGAAGTTTACATATACTTAGGTTGGAGTCATTAAAACCTGTTTTTCAACCACTCCACAAATTTCTTGTTAACAAACTATAGTTTTGGCAAGTCGGAATCTGGAGTAGGATACGTGTTATTTGGCCATTGGCCCAGTTGTACTGCAAGGACTTCTGATTGGTCAACCCAAGGCTAGGGTGGGGGGCTATAAATGCCCTTCTGTCCCTTTGTTCTATGGAGAAAAGGTGAGGACAGGGGAGACTGAACATCTACAGTTGAAGTCGGAAGTTTACATACACTTAGGTTCGAGTCATTAAAACTAGTTTTTCCAACCACTCCACAAATTTCTTGTTAACTATAGTTTTGGCAAGTAGATTAGAACATCTACTTTGTGCATGACACAACTAATTTTTCCAACAATTGTTTACAGACAGATTATTTCACTTATAATTCACTGTATCACAATTCCAGTGGGTCAGAAGTTTACATACACTAAGTTGACTGTGCCTTAAACAAAATTCCAGAAAATGATGTCAAGATATTAGAAGCTTCTGATAGGCTAATCCTGATAGGATAACATAATTTGAGTGAAATGGAGGTGTACCTGTGGATGTATTTCAAGGCCTACCTTCAAACTCAGTGCCTCTTTGCTTGACATCATGGGAAAATCAAAAAGGAATCAGCCAAGACCTCAGATTTTTTTTTTTAGACCTCCTGGTTCATCCTTGGGAGCAATTTCCAAAGGACTGAAGGTACCACGTTCATCTATACAAACAATAGTACGCAAGTATAAACACCATTGTCACGTTCCTGACCTGTTTTCTGTTAGTTTTTGTATGTGTTAGCTGGTCAGGACGTGAGTTTGGGTGGGCAGTCTATGTTTTCTGTTTCTATGTTGGTTTGGGTACCTAATATGGTTCTCAATTAGAGGCAGGTGGTTTTCATCTCCTCTGATTGAGAATCATATTAAGGTAGGTGGGGTCACATTGTTTGTTTGTGGGTGGTTGTCTCCTGTGTTAGTGTCTGTCTATGTTGCACCATACGGGACTGTTTCGGTTTGTTTGTTCATTTTGTTCGTTCGGTTTTTATGTAGTCATTTCCCTGTTCGTGCGTTCTTCGTGTTACATGTAAGTTCTTACGTCCAGGTCTGTCTACATTCGTTTTGTTATTTTGTTAGTTAATTAATTCAAGTATAGTTCGTTTTTTGTCTTCGTCGTTTTGTCGTGTCTAAATAAATATCATGTCTAAGTATCACGCTGCGTCTTGGTTCAATCCATGCTCCTCCTCTTCGGATGAAGAGGAAGAGGAGAACCATTACAACCATGGGACCACGCAGCTGTTAAACCACTCAGGAAGGAGACGTGTTCTGTCTCCTAGAGATGAACGTACTTTGGTGCGAAAAGTGCAAATCCATCCCAGAACAACAGCAAAGGACCTTGTGAAGATGCTGGAGGAAACTGGTACAAAAGTATCTACAGTGGGGAGAACAAGTATTTGATACACTGCCGATTTTGCAGGTTTTCCTACTTACAAAGCATGTAGAGGTCTGTAATTTTTATCATAGGTACACTTCAACTGTGAGAGACGGAATCTAAAACAAAAATCCAGAAAATCACATTGTATGATTTTTAAATAATTAATTTGCATTTTATTGCATGACATAAGTATTTGATCACCTACCAACCAGTAAGAATTCCGGCTCTCACAGACCTGTTAGTTTTTCTTTAAGAAGCCCTCCTGTTCTCTACTCATTACCTGTATTAACTGCACCTGTTTGAACTCGTTACCTGTATAAAAGACACCTGTCCACACACAATCAAACAGATTCCAACCTCTCCACAATGGCCAAGACCAGAGAGCTGTGTAAGGACATCAGGGATAAAATTGTAGACCTGCACAAGGCTGGGATGGGCTACAGGACAATAGGCAAGCAGCTTGGTGAGAAGGAAACAACTGTTGGCGCAATTATTAGAAAATGGAAGAAGTTCAGGATGACGGTCAATCACCCTCGGTCTGGGGCTCCATGCAAGATTTCACCTCGTGGGGCATCAATGATCATGAGGAAGGTGAGGGATCAGCCCAGAACTACACGGCAGGACCTGGTCAATGACCTGAAGAGAGCTGGGACCACAGTCTCAAAGAAAACCATTAGTAACACACTACGCCGTCATGGATTAAAATCCTGCAGCGCACGCAAGGTCCCCCTGCTTAAGCCAGTGCATGTACAGGCCTGTCTGAAGTTTGCCAATGACCATCTGGATGATCCAGAGGAGGAATGGGAGAAGGTCATGTGGTCTGATGAGACAAAAATAGAGCTTTTTGGTCTAACTCCACTCGCCGTGTTTGGAGGAAGAAGAAGTATGAGTACAACCCCAAGAACACCATCCCAACCGTGAAGCATGGAGGTGGAAACATCATTCTTTGGGGATGCTTTTCTGCAAAGGGGACAGGACGACTGCACCGTATTGAGGGGAGGATGGATGGGGCCATGTATCGCGAGATCTTGGCCAACAACCTCCTTCCCTCAGTAAGAGCATTGAAGATGGGTCGTGGCTGGGTCTTCCAGCATGACAACGACACAAAGCACACAGCCATGGCAACTAAGGAGTGGCTCCGTAAGAAGCATCTCAAGGTCCTGGAGTGGCCTAGCCAGTCTCCAGACCTGAACCCAATAGAAAATCTTTGGAGGGAGCTGAAAGTCCGTATTGCCCAGCGACAGCCCCGAAACCTGAAGGATCTGGAGAAGATCTGTAGGGAGGAGTGGGCCAAAATCCCTGCTGCAGTGTGTGCAAACCTAGTCAAGAACTACAGGAAACGTATGATCTCTGTAATTGCAAACAAAGGTTTCTGTACCAAATATTAAGTTCTGCTTTTCTGATGTATCAAATACTTATGTCATGCAATAAAATGCAAATTAATTACTTAAAAATCATACAATGTGATTTTCTGGATTTTTGTTTTAGATTCCGTCTCTCATAGTTGAAGTGTACCTATGATAAAAATTACAGACCTCTACATGCTTTGTAAGTAGGAAAACCTGCAAAATCGGCAGTGTATCAAATACTTGTTCTCCCCACTGTATATATATATTTCTTCTTAACTGCATTGTTGGTTAAGGGCTTGTAAGTAAGTTTTTCACTGTAAGATCTACACTTGTTGTATTCGCGCATGTTTCAAGTAAAATGTGATTTGATTTAAAACCCAGATTAATTCGTCGGACTGCCATATGGTGAAGCATGATTCATAACTCTAGAGAATACGTGTCCACTGCTCCAGTGTCCAAGGGTGGCAATCTTTACACCACTTCCAGCCAACGCTTAGTATTGCACATGGTGTTCTTAGGCTTGTGTGCGGCTGCTCGGCCATGGAAACGCATTTCATAAAGCTCCCGATGAACAGTTCTTGTGCTGACGGTGCTTCCAGAGGCAGTTTGGAACTCAGTAGTGAGCGTTGCAACCAAGGACAGACACATTTAACACGCTATGCAGTTCAGCACTCAGCCATCGCGTTCTGTAAGCTTGTGTGGCCTAACACTTTGCTGCTGAGCCGTTGTTGCTCCTAGATGTTTGCCCCGGTCAACAGCATTTACAGTTGACCGGGGCAGCTCTAGCAGTGCAGAAATTTGACAAACTGACTTGTTGGAAAGGTGGCATCCTATGACGGTGCCACATTGAAAGTCACTGAGCTCTTCAGTAAGGCCATTCTACTACCAATGTGTGTCTATGGAGAGGGGTGGCCAGTCCTCTTCTGGCTGTGCCGGACGGAGATTATAACAGAACATAGCCAAGATGTTCAAATGTTCATAAATGACCAGCATGGTCAAATAATAATAATCACAGTAGTTGTCGAGGGTGCAGCAAGTCAGCACCTCAGGAGTAAATGTCAGTTGGCTTTTCATAGCCGATCATTAAGAGTATCTCTACCGCTCCTGCGGTCTCTAGAGAGTTGAAAACAGCATGTCTGGGACAGGTAGCACGTCCGGTGAACAGGTCAGGGTTCCATAGCCGCAGGCAGAACAGTTGAAACTGGAGCAACAGCACGGCCAGGTGTACTGGGGACAGCAAGGAGTCATCATGCCAGGTCGTCCTGAGGCATGGTCCTAGGGCTCAGGTCCTCCGAGAGAGAGAAAGAAAGAGAGAATTAGAGAGAACATACTTAAATTCACACAGGACACCAGATAAGACAGGATAAGTACTCCAGATATAACAAACTGACCCTAGCCCCCCGACACATACACTACTGCAGCATAAATACTGGAGGCTGAGACAGGAGAGGTCAGGAGACACTGTGGCCCCATCCGATGATACCCCCGGACAGGGCCAAAGAGGAAGGATATAACCCCACCCACTTTGCCAAAGCACAGCCCCCACACCACTAGAGGGATACCTTCAACCACCAACTTACCATCCTGAGACAAGGCCGAGTATAGCCCACAAAGATCTCCGCCACGGCAGAACCCAAGGGGGGGCGCCAACCCAGACAGGAAGATCACGTCAGTGACTCAACCCACTCAAGTGACGCACCCCTCCTAGGGACGGCATGAAAGAGCACCAGTAAGCAAGTGACTCAGCCCCTGTAATAGCGTTAGAGGCAGAGAATCCCAGTGGAGAGAGGGGAACCGGCCAGGCAGAGACAGCAAGGGCAGTTCGTTGCTCCAGAGCCTTTTCGTTCACCTTCACACTCCTGGGCCAGACTACACTCAATCATATGACCCACTGAAGAGATGAGTCTTCAGTAAAGACTTAAAAGTTGAGACCGAGTCTGCGTCTCTCACATGGGTAGGCAGACCATTCCATAAAAATGGAGATCTATAGGAGAAAGCCCTGCCTCTAGCTGTTTGCTTAGAAATTCTAGGGACAATTAGGAGGCCTGCGTCTTGTGACCGTAGCGTACGTGTAGGTATGTACGGCAGGACCAACTCGGAAAGATAGGTAGGAGCAAGCCCATGTAACGCTTTGTAGGTTAACAGTAAAACCTTGAAATCAGCCCTTGTCTTAACAGGAAGCCAGTGTAGGGAGGCTAGCACTGGAGTAATGTGATCAAATGTTTTGGTTCTAGTCAGGATTCTAGCAGCCGTATTTAGCACTAACTGAAGTTTATTTAGTGCTTTATCCGAGTAGCCGGAAAGTAGAGCATTGCAGTAGTCCAACCTAGAAGTAACAAAAGCATGGACCAATTTCTCTGCATAATTTTTGGACAGAAAATTTCAGATTTTTGCAATGTTACGTAGATGGAAAACAGCTGTCCTTGAAACAGTCTTGATATGTTCGTCAAAAGAGAGATCAGGGTCCAGAGTAACGCCGAGGTCCTTCACAGTTTTAATTGAGACGACTTTACAACCATCAAGATTAATTGTCAGATTCAACAGAAGTTCTCTTTGTTTCTTGGGACCTAGAACAAGCATCTCTGTTTTGTCCGAGTTTAAAAGTAGAACGTTTTCAGCCATCCGCTTTCTTATGTCTGAAACACAAGCTTCTAGCGAGGGCAATTTTGGGGCTTCACCATGTTTCATTGAAATGTACAGCTGTGTGTCATCCGCATAGCAGTGAAAGTTAACATTATGTTTTCGAATGACATCCCCCAAGAGGTAAAATATATAGTGAAAACAATAGTGGTCCCAAAACGGAACCTTGAGGAACACCGAAATGTACAGTTGATTTGTCAGAGGACAAACCATTCACAGAGACAAACTGATATCTTTCCGACAGATAAGATCTAAACCAGGCCAGAACTTGTCCGTGTAGACCAATTTGGGTTTCCAATCTCTCCAAAAGAATGTGGTGATCGATGGTATCAAAGGCAGCACTAAGGTCTAGTAGCACGAGGACAGATGCAGAGCCTCGGTCTGACGCCAAACTTCTTGCCACACGGATCCCTTTAGCGGGATCATTTTCGTAAACAACCGCTGAATTGCAGAGCGCCAAATTCAAAAATAATACTAAAAATATTTATATACATGGAATCACAAGTGAAATATACCAAAACACAGCTTAGCTTGTTGTTAATCCACCTATCGTGTTAGATTTTGAAAATATGCAAAAAAAGCAATCCAAGCGTTTGTGAGTGTATCAATCACTGCTAGAACAGCTAGCCTTAAATTAGCTTGGTCACGAAAGTCAGAAAATAATTAATCGCTTACCTTTGATAAACTTCGGATGTTTGCACTCACGAGACTCCCAGTTACACAATAATTGTTATTTTTGTTCGATAAAGATTTGTTTTATAACAAAAAAACACCATTTGGTTTGCGCATTATGTTCAGAAAAACACAAGCTCGTTCCGGTCCTGAAGGGCAGACGAAAATTCCAAAAAGTATCCGTAATGTTCGTCGAAACATGTCAAAGGTTTTTTATAATCAATCCTCAGGTTGTTTTTAATTAACATACATAATCGATCATATTTCAACCGGACGGTAAACTGTTCAATACTACAGAGAAAGAAAATGTCGAGCCACATCTCTCCTGTGCAGGAACTAATCAAAGGACACCTGACGCGTTTTGATAAATCTCGCAAATTTTCAAAATAAAAGCTTGAAACTATGTCTAAGGCCTGGTCACAGCCTGAGAAAGCCATTGGAAAAGGAATCTGGTTGATACCCCTTTAAATGGATGAGGGTTAAGCAATGGAACAGGGATAAAATAAAATAAATGCACTTCCGGTTTGGAGTTCCTCAGGTTTTCGCCTGCAAAATCAGTTCTGTTATACTCACAGACAATATCTTGACAGTTTTGGAAACTTTAGAGTGTTTTCTATCCTAATCTGTCAATTATATGCATATTCTAATATCTGAGCCTGAGAAATAGTCTGTTTACCTTGGGAATGTTATTTTTCCAAACATAAAAATTCTGCCTCCTAGCTGAAAGAAGTTAAAAGGTCATTTACCACCTTCACAAGTGCAGTCTCAGTGCTATGATGGGGTCTAAAACCAGACTGAAGCATTTCGTATACATTGTTTGTCTTCAGGAAGGCAGATTTTTCAAAATATTTTGAGACGAATGGAAGATTCGATATAGGCCGATAGTTTTTTATATTTTCTGGGTCAAGGTTTGGCTTTTTCAAGAGAGGCTTTATTACTGCCACTTTTAGTGAGTTTGGTACACATCCGGTGGATAGAGAGCCGTTTATTATGTTCAACATAGAAGGGCAAGCACATGAAGCAGCTCTTTAAGTAGTTTAGTTAGAATAGGGTCCAGTATGCAGCTTGAAGGTTTAGAGGCCATGATTATTTTCATCATTGTGTCAAGAGATATAGTACTAAAACACTTAAGTGTCTCTCTTGATCCTAGGTCCTGGCAGAGTTGTGCAGACTCAGGACAGCTGAGCTTTGGAGGAATACGCAGATTTAAAAAGGAGTCCGTACTTTGCTTTCTAATGATCATGATCTTTTCCTCAAAGAAGTTCATGAATTTGTTACTGCTGAAGTGAAAGTCATCCTCACTTGGGGAATGCTGCTTTTTAGTGAGCTTTGCGACAGTATCAAAAATAAATTTGGGATTGTTCTTATTTTCCTCAATTAAGTTGGAAAAATAGGATGATCGAGCAGCAGTGAGGGCTCTTCGATACTGCACGGTACTATCTTTCCAAGCTAGTCGGAAGACTTCCAGTTTGGTGTGGCGCCATTTCCGTTCCAATTTTCTGGAAGCTTGCTTCAGAGCTCGGGTATTTTCTGTATACCAGGGAGCTAGTTTCTTATGACAAATGTTTTTAGTTTTTAGGGGTGTAACTGCATCTAGGGTAATGCGCAAGGTTAAATTGAGTTCCTCAGTTAGGTGGTTAACTGATTTTTGTCCTCTGACGTCCTTGAGTAGGCAGAAGGAGTCTGGAAGGGCATCAAGGAATCTTTGTGTTGTCTGAGAATTTATAGCACGACTTTTGATGCTCCTTGGTTGGGGTCTGAGCAGATTATTTGTTGCGATTGCAAACGTAATAAAATGGTGGTCCGATAGTCCAGGATTATGAGGAAAAACATTAAGATCTACAACATTTATTCCATGGGACAAAACTAGGTCCAGAGTATGACTGTGGCAGTGAGTAGGTCCAGAGACATGTTGGACAAAACCCACTGAGTCGATGATGGCTCCGAAAGCCTTTTGGAGTGGGTCTGTGGACTTTTCCATGTGAATATTAAAAACACCAAAAATTGGAATATTATCTGCTATGACTACAAGGACAGATAGGAATTCAGGGAACTCAGTGAGGAACGCTGTATATGGCCCAGGAGGCCTGTAAACAGTAGCTATAAAAAGTGATTGAGTAGGCTGCATAGATTTCATGACTAGAAGCTCAAAAGACGAAAACGTCATTTTTTTTAACCCATTGTTCCTCTGTCTCTGGGAATTCAGGAAGGTTGGGTGGATGATGATTCATATTCCAATAGCTCTGACCGGGTGTATGAAGTAATGCACAAAACAAACTGAGTAAGAACATTTGAGAAAACACTAGAAAAAGCACTAGAAAAAGTAGAAACCTACAATGTTTTGTAGGAGCTCGAGGCGAGATGACCTCCGTCGGCGCCATCTTACCCAATTAGTGTGGCCGTAAAAATGTGTTTCATAGCCCGATGCATGCATGAATAGGAAGTGCAGCCTTGCAGACACAAAAAATCACTTATTCGAACAATTCTTCAAATAAGCTTAATTTTCTTTCCAGTAAGAGGCTGACTACACTGCTCACGTCGCGTGCATAAATTTAGAAATCTATATTATTCAATTATTGCACCCACACTGCTCTCGCGTGCCAACGAGTGTCTGCGTTGCCAAGGGCTAAAATAGGAGTCAGTTCTATTTGTGATGCAGATCACGCTGCAAGTCCTGCCTCTCCCATCTCCTCATTGGTTTATAGAAGCAGCCATCTCCTCATTGGTTATACCCATGTGGGTGACTGAAAGATGAACGAGGTCAGTGGCAGTAATGGACCTAATTTATGAAAGTTGCCAATCGCAATATAAAGTCAAGAGAAGAAAAAGCCTAGAAGGAGGAGTAGATGACTAGAAACGATTTGGTTGACCGTTTTATGTGTGGATTAATTGTCGGAGTAGAGGACCTTGGGCATTTCAGGTAAAATAACAACTCAGTGTGTCACGATCGTCTTTAGGTGAAAGAGAGGACCAAGGCTCAGCGTGATATAAATACATCTTCTTTTATTTTGAAGATGAAACAAACACGAACACTAAATACAAACTAGACAAAACAACAAACGACCGTGAAGCTAACAAACGAAAGTGCAGACACAAGCTACTAACGTCAAACATAGACAATTACCCACAACCTACCTAATGCCTATGGCTGCCTAAATATGACTCTCAATCAGAGACAACGATAGACAGCTGTCTCTAATTGAGAACCAATCCAGGCAACCATAGACTTACATAAACACCTACACTGAACACAACCCCATGAACTCTACCAAAACCCCCTAGACAATACACACACCCTAGACTAGACAAAAAACACAAACATTCCCCATGTCACACCCTGACCTAACTAAAATAATAAAGAAAACAAAGATAACTAAGGCCAGGGCGTGACAGTACCCCCCCCCCCCCCCCCCAAAGGTGCGGACTCCGGACGCAAAACCTGACACAGAAGGGGAGGATCCGTGTGGGCCTTCATACGGCGGCGGCTCGGGTGCGGGACGTGGACCCCACTCCACCAGAGTCAATACCCGCTTTGGTGGCGCCTCTGGAACGGCGACCCTTGCAGCGAGTCCCAGACTGAAGACCATCCCAGAGGGCACCACTGGACGGAGGGGCAGCTCCAGAAGGATGGGCAGCTCCGGACTGAGGGGCAGCTCCGGACTGAGGGGCAGCTCCGGACTGAGGGGCAGCTCCGGACTGAGGGGCAGCTCCGGACTGAGGGGCAGCTCCGGACTGAGGGGCAGCTCCGGACTGGGGGGCAGCTCCGGACTGGGGGGCAGCTCCGGACTGGGGGGCAGCTCCGGACTGGGGGGCAGCTCCGGACTGGGGGGCAGCTCCGGACTGGAGGGCAGCTCATGACTGGAGGGCAGCTCATGACTGGAGGGCAGCTCATGACTGGCGGGCGGCTCTGGCGGCTCCTGACTGGCGGGCGGTTCTGGCGGCTCCTGACTGGCGGGCGGCTCTGGCGGCTCCTGACTGGCGGGCGGCTCTGGCGGCTCCTGACTGGCGGGCGGCTCCTGACTGGCGGGCGGCTCCTGACTGGCGGGCGGCTCTGGCGGCTCCTGACTGGCGGGCGGCTCTGGCGGCTCCTGACTGGCGGGCGGCTCTGGCGGCTCCTGACTGGCGGGCGGCTCTGGCGGCTCCTGACTGGCGGGCGGCTCTGGCGGCTCCTGACTGGCGGGCGGCTCTGGCGGCTCCTGACTGGCGGGCGGCTCTGGCGGCTCGGGACAGACGGGCGGCTCTGACGGCTCGGGACAGACGGGCGGCTCTGACGGCTCGGGACAGACGGGCGGCTCTGACGGCTCGGGACAGACGGGCGGCTCTGACGGCTCGGGACAGACGGGCGGCTCTGACGGCTCGGGACAGACGGGCGGCTCTGACGGCTCGGGACAGACGGACGGCTCTGACGGCTCGGGACAGATGGACGGCTCAGATGGCGCTGGGTAGGCAGGCAGCTCAGATGGCGCTGGGCAGGCAGGCAGCTCAGATGGCTCTGGGCAGGCAGGCAGCTCAGATGGCTCTGGGCAGGCAGGCAGCTCAGATGGCTCTGGGCAGGCAGGCAGCTCAGATGGCTCTGGGCAGGCAGGCAGCTCAGATAGCGCTGGGCAGACGGCAGACTCTGGCCGGCTGAGGCGCACAGTAGGCCTGGTGTGTGGTGCCGGAACTGGAGGTACCGGGCTAAGGACACGCACCTCAAGGCTAGTGCGGGGAGCAGCAACAGGGCGCACAGGACTCTGGAGACGCACAGGAGGCTTGGTGCGTGGTGCCGGAACTGGTGGTACTGGGCTGGAGACACGCACCACAGGGCGAGTGCGTGGAGGAGGAACAGGGCTCTGGAGACACACTGGAAGCCTGGTGCGTGGTGTTGGCACTGGTGGTACTGGGCTGGGGCGGGGAGGTGGTGCCGGATATACCGGACCGTGCAGGCGTACTGGCTCCCTTGAGCACCGAGCCTGCCCAACCTTACCTGGTTGAATGCTCCCCGTAGCCCGACCAGTGCGGGGAGGTGGAATAACCCGCACTGGGTTGTGTTGGCGAACCGGGGACACCATGCGTAAGGCTGGTGCCATGTATGCCGGCCCGAGAAGACGCACTGGAGACCAGACGCGTTGAGCCGGCTTCATGGCACCTGGATCAATGCTCAATCTAGCCCGGCCGATACGTGGAGCTGGAATGTACCACACCGGGCTAAGCACACGTACAGGAGACACCGTGCGCTTTACTGCATAACACGGTGTCTGCCCGTACTCTCGCTCTCCACGGTAAGCTCGGGGAGTTGGCGCAGGTCTCCTACCTGACTTCGCCACACTCCCTTGTAGCCCCCCCCCAATACATTTTTGGGCTTGACTCTCAGGCTTCCAGCCTCGCTTCCGTGCTGCCTCCTCATACCGCCTCCTCTCGGCTTTAGCTGCCTCCAGCTCTTCACGAGGGAGGCGATATTCTCCCGGTTGTGCCCAAGGTCCCTTACCGTCCAGTATTTCTTCCCAAGTCCATGAATCCTGTGTTCGCTGCTCCTGCTGCTCCTTATCACGCTGCTTGGTCCTTTTGTGGTGGGTAATTCTGTCACGATCGTCTTTAGGTGAAAGAGAGGACCAAGGCGCAGCGTGATATAAATACATCTTCTTTTATTTTGAAGATGAAACAAACACGAACACTAAATACAAACTAGACAAAACAACAAACGACCGTGAAGCTAACAAACGAAAGTGCAGACACAAGCTACTAACGTCAAACATAGACAATTACCCTCAACCTACCTAATGCCTATGGCTGCCTAAATATGACTCTCAATCAGAGACAACGATAGACAGCTGTCTCTAATTGAGAACCAATCCAGGCAACCATAGACTTACATAAACACCTACACTGAACACAACCCCATGAACTCTACCAAAACCCCCTAGACAATACACACACCCTAGACTAGACAAAAAACACAAACATCCCCCATGTCACACCCTGACCTAACTAAAATAATAAAGAAAACAAAGATAACTAAGGCCAGGGCGTGACACAGTGTTTATATCCCAGGACAAATTAGACAAATCCCTGTTTCCACAGGGACCTCATGGCTCATGGAAGAGCTCCCCTGTTCCTGTTTCCAGGAAGGAACTCCTACCTCCACTGACCGCGTTCCCGCTGTTGCCCCAGCAACATTTCTGCAGAGGGGAGATTGTCAGCTCAGAGTCTCCTAGATTAAGTATTTCAGAGGCTTTTGCTTGCCATTTTTTCCCCTCTGTTTCCTCTTTTTTTCTAAACCCAATCCCAAAACAATGGGCTTTGGTCATGGCTGGCTAAAACATAGCTTAACAAAGCTGGGATGTACCGGAGTTCTGTGAGCTGTAACTGAACTGGATTCTGTTGATGCTAATTACACAAACTCAATACAGTCCAACCAAACTGGAGGAATGCTGTTTCTCTCTTCTTGGCATCCCCACTTCAAAGACAAGCAACAGGAAGAGAAGAAACTTCAGAGAATGAAGACTTGAAGCTTTTGAAGGTTTACCGAGCTGCTGCTGTGCATACCATGAATATTCATACACTTTTAGAAGGGCAAAACTTTTGCGTCAAAACTTTAAACTTCTGTTTTTCTCTCGTCTTGTACCAGGATGGTAATCGTAAAACGTTGTCATAAACAAAAGAACACTGCCAGGAAAGGGGATTTAGTCATCTGTTATGACACCTGTTTATAACTCGGGGAGAAGCACTTCTCCCTTTCCACAAGAAAATTATATTTTGCAGAAATCTGTTTCCAGGGCTGCTCAGAACCGAATGGTTATGTTCACAGCAGAACATAAAATCAATCATCTTTGTAATGGTCTTGTCTGAAAGCATGACAAATACCCAATGTGGTGGATAGCTTTACATACAGTATATGCACTCATAAACATGCTGACAGAACCATTTTCCTCATCCACTGCTATGGCCTGGCCCTGAAACGAGGAGTAGTCTATTCTGTAAATAAGAAATTACTCAGAGGACCGGAATATTCCCTTGGACAATTTGTGTTTAAAATGAGTACCAATTACAGTAGGAAATCAGTCTGACTTACCGTAGCAGTAGTCCAATATCACATTTGAAATGTAAATACAGTACAGGCCAGGGTGAGATTTTTTGGCACATAAGAAAGCAGCTTTTTGTGGTTTTAATGAAATCCCTCTCGACCAAGGCTGTCAAAACAGATCGACAGTATTTCACGTTGCCATTTTTAATCATTCTCAAAAGCATGTAGGTTAATTGGTGGATATGCAAAGCTTAAAAGAATAAGATAATAAAATAAGGTTAGGATATGATGATATGAAGTGCGTTTGGGTCTTAGGAAAGTGCTATATAAATCATATGTATTATTATGATGTACATGGGTGATCTGATGCAGGAATCATCTCAATACCAGAGATAGATAGTTTGTGAACAGACACAAATACACACAGCTCCTTTATTACCATAATATACTACTGCATACTGAGTGTGTGTACCATAGAAATATAATTACTTGAATGGGTATTCTCATTCGAGTCTGTAATTCTATTTCTGTGGTGTGTGACTACATTGCCATAAGACACTGCCTTATCACTTAGCATTGACCGCGGTAACATTGTTACTGTTTAAATCATTTTCCATATAAGATTCAAACAGTGCTCTCAGGCTAAACCCAATGTCAGATTACGTTAGATTAGCATTCAGTGCTAGCTCTCTCTCTCTCCTTCCTCCACTCCCCCTTTCCAGCTCCCTGTCTTCTTCCCTCTCTGCCCCCCTCCCTCAATCTCCTTCACTCCCTCTCTCCACTCTGCCAGGAATAGTGCCTCATAATGCAAGGCTCTACGCTGACCTTTCTTACAAGGAGCACGTGTGCGCCTCAGTTGAAAAATGTAGGCTCATATGCAAGTAAAATGTTCTCACTGTAGAGCTCTGTAATGGCTGAACAACACATCCCCTGCAGGGAAGGGAGAGGCTGCCATCTTGGGGTAATTATGAAAGAGGGATTTATCCTGCCTGCTTTCCTGCCTGCCTGCCGCTGTCTGTCTCAGCCCACTCAACCCACAGGGCACATCACATCAAACCCCACAGCAATTTATTATTTATTATATGTAACCTTTATTTAACCAGGTAGCCCCATTGAGGACAGAATAGGTATTTTCTAAGGGAGAAATGCATTAATGGGTGGTATGTGGACATTCATGCTGAATTAGAATAGTAATGTAGAACCAAAATAAATGAAACATTTCTGAAGCAATGTACCAAAGGAGACAGAGGTTGTCAAACACAGTTTAGCTGATGAAGACAGAAAATACACCAAGCAGTTACATATTTCTTAACTGTGTCTTTTAGGTGTGGTTTTTATATACAGTTGAAGTCGGAAGTTTACATACACCTTAGCCAAATACATTTCAACTCAGTTTTTCACAATTCCTGACATTTAATTCCAGTAAAAATTCCCTGTCTTAGGTCAGTTAGGATCACCACTTTATTTTAAGAATGTGAAATGTCAGAATAATAGTAGAGAACTATTTACTTCAGCTTTTATTTCTTTCATCACATTCCAAGTGGGTCAGAAGTTTACATACACTCAGTTAGTATTTGGTAGCATTGCCTTGAAATTGTTTAACTTGGGTCCAACATTTCAGGTAGCCTTCCACAAGCTTCCCACAATAAGTTGGGTGAATTTGGCCCATTCCTCCTGACAGAGCTGGTGTAACTGAGTCAGGTTTCTAGGCCTCCTTGCTCGCACACGCTTTTTCAGTTCTGCCTACAAATTTGATCTAGGCTTGAAATCAGGGCTTTGTGATGGCCACTCCAATACCTTGACTTTGTTGTCCTTAAGCCAATTTGCCACAACTTTGGAAGTATGCTTGGGGTCATTGTCCATTTGGAAGACCCATTTGCGACCAAGCTTTAACTTCTTGACTGATGTCTTGAGATGTTGCTTCAATATATCCACATAATTTTCCAACCTCATGATAACATCTATTTTGTGAAGTGCACCAGTCCCTCCTGCAGCATAGCACCCCCACAACATGATGCTGCCACCCCCGTGCTTCATGGTTGGGATGGTGTTCTTCGACTTGCAAGCTTCCCCCTTTTTCCTCCAAACAAAATGATGGTCATTATGACCAAACAGTTCTATTTTTGTTTCATCAGACCAGAGGACATTTCTCCAAAAAGTATGATATTTGTCACCATGTGCAGTTGCAAACTGTAGTCTGGCTTTTTTATGGAGGTTTTGGAGCAGTGGCTTCTTCCTTGCTGAGCGGCCTTTCAGGTTATGTCAATAAGGACTCGTTTTACTGTGGATATAGATACTTTTGTACCAGTTTCCTCCAGCATCTTCACAAGGTCCTTTGCTGTTGTTCTGGGATTGATTTGCACTTTTCGCACCAAAGTACGTTCATCTCTAGGAGACAGAATGCGTCTCCTTCTTGAGCGGTATGATGGCTACGTGGTTCCATGGTGTTTATACTTGTGTACTATTGTTTGTACAGATGAACGTGGTACCTTCACCCAATTTAGAAATTGCTCCCAAGGATGAACCATACTTGTGGAGGTCTCCAATTGGCTGATTTATTTTGATTATGTCAATTGGCCTAGCTATCAGAATTGGCTATCAGAAGCTTCTAAAGCCATGACATCATTTTCTGGAATGTTCCAAGCTGTTTAAAGGCACAGTCATCTTAGTGTATGTAAACTTCTTACCCACTGGAATTGTGATACAGTGAAATAATCTGTCTGTAAACAATTGTTGGAAAAATGACTTGTGTCATGCACAAAGCAGATGTCCTGATAGACTTAACAAAACTATAGTTTGTTAACAAGAAATTTGTGGAGTGATTGAAAAATGAGTTTTAATGACTCCAACCTAAGTTTATGTAAACTTCCGACTTCAACTGTAAGCCCTCTTGGGTTTCCAACCTCACCTGCACAGTGTTTTTGTCATGTTTTTATGTGCACGCTTTTGTTTTTCACTTGTCTTCTTTAATGTGAATAAATCAAACTAAAACATGTCTGCCTATTCATGACCCCTTGCTCTTCCACATCAAACAACATCAAACCTGTATACCATCAAAGCAACACAACACAAATGCATCAGACATTTACGTTTTACATTTTCGTCACCACCGATAAATCTACAATAATCAATCATTTCAATAAGCATTTTTCAACGGCTGGCCATGCTTTCCACCTGGCTACCCCTGCCCCGGCCAACAGCTCTGCACCCCCCGCAGAAACTTGCCCAAGCCCCCCCCCCCCCCCCCCCTAATTCTCCTTCACCCAAATCCAGACAGCTGATGTTCTGAAAGAGCTGCAAAATCTGGATCCCTACAAATCAGCTGGGCTAGACAATCTGGAGCCTCTCTTTCTAAAATTATCCACCAAAATTGTTGCAACCCCTATTACTAGCCTGTTCAACCTCTCTTTCGTATCGTCTGAGATCCCCAAAGATTGGAAAGCTGCTGCGGTCATCCCCCTCTTCAAAGGGGGAGACACTCTAGACCCAAACTGTTATAGACCTATATCCATCCTGCCCTGCCTTTCTAAAATCTTCGAAAGCCAAGTTAACAACAGATCCCCGACCATTTCGAATCCCACCGTACCTTCTCCACTATGCAATCTGGTTTCCGAGCTGGTTCATGGGTGCACCTCAGCCACGCTCAAGGTCCTAAACGATATCATAACCACCACCAAAAGACTACTGTGTAGCTGTCTTCATCGACCTGGCCAAGGCTTTCGACTCGGTCAATCACCGCATTCTTATCGGCAGACTCAATAGCCTTGGTTTCTCAAATGACTGCCTCGCCTGGTTCACCAACTACTTCTCAGATAGAGTTCAGTGTGTCAAATCGGAGGTCCTGTCCTGGACCTCTGACAGATTCTATGGGTGTGCCACAGGGTTCAATTCTCCGACTCTTTTCTCTGTATATATCAATGATGCTCGCAGTTGTAAATGAGAACTTGTTCTCAACTAGTCTACCTGGTTAAATAAAGGTGAAATAAAAAATATATATATTTTCTTAATAGACGCTCTTATCCAGAGCGACTTACAGTTAGTGCATTCATCTTAAAATAACTAAGTGGGACAAGCACATATCACAGGCATAAAAAGTAACATTTTCCTCAATATCGTAGCTACAGTAGAGTCACAGAGCTAGAAGGGGTGTCTCAGAAGAAATCTCAGAAGCCATCGCAAAAACAAAAACAGATAAGTAGGCTGGGATTAGTGCGCCCAGGGACTTGAGTCTACGAGGAGAGATTGCGAGAGGATACTTTTTTCAGGGGAGATTTTGACTGATTCCCAAATAACACCCTATTTCCTTACATCCCTATGGGCCCTTGTCAAAAGTAGTGCACTATATAGGGAATAGAGTGCCATTTGTGACGCAGACTTTTCATTAGCAGCCAGGGCCACATTTGGCTTCCCACGGTGCTTCAGAACAAAGAGTGTGTCTGAAAGCAGGGACCCTTGACGTGGGACGTGGCACTCTAATTGGAGCCTTGGTAATCCTCTCTCCCCCCCCTCCCTCTCCCTCTCCAGTCTCGGCTGTGGAACCAACAGTGTCAACAGGCTCTCTACTTTAACAACGGCACAGGGGAGCTATAGGGGAGCAGAGCGTCACTGTTCAGCCAGCCGTGGGCAGAGGCCTACTCAACACACACAGAGAGCGAGAGAGAAAGAGGGAGAGAGCATGTGAGAGGTAGAGAGAGAGAGAGAGAGAAAGAAAGAGAGAGAGAGAGAGAGAGAGAGACAGAGACAGAGAGAGGTAAAGAGGGGTTAGCAGGCCAGTTCTGCGTGCTCCTCAGCGCGGCAGGGGAGTGGAGGAGTGATTGCAGGGAAGTAAGGTGGTACACGTCATCTACTGATGTGGACGAGGATGAGGATTAGCAGAATAGTTTAGAGAGGATGAAACTCAACTGGACAGCCTGCCCTTCACTCTATGGATCACATGGTGTATTGCAGTGTTCCCCAACTCCAGTCCTCGAGTATTTCCAACAGCACAAATGTTTGTTGTATCCCTGGACAAAAACACCTGATTCAACTTGTCAAGGGCTTGATGATTAGTTGACAAGTATAATCAGGTGTGCTTGTCCAGGACCACAACAAAAAATTATACTGTTGCGGGTACTGAAAGACCGGAGCTGGGAACCACCGGTCTATTGTATCATGGCTGGAGCCTGGAGGCTCGGAGAGAAGCACTAATCATATCAGCATTGCTAGGGAGAGTCGTCAGTGACTCAAAAAGGTCAGCTGGATATATCAGGATAAAAAAAGAAGATGAAACACAGATATCGAACGGACAGAAACATGTTGTTTCCATATCAACATGCAGTACAGTAAGGATGGATGATGTACAGGCAAAGGCTTTGGGCGAAATACAACAATCCTGTCATTATTCATGTACACACATATGACAAGTATAGTACATCATTGGTACCACAGGTGAAATCCACTTGATCTTAGCAACAAACAAGGTCCCAGTTTGTATGACAGCAAATAAACAAACAACAGTGTATGTAAAGGTGGATAAATTGTAGTTACTTACAGGACTGACACAATGTCATCTCGTCGTACTTGGTAGTTCCTCAACCTCCAGCGGTTCAGCAGCATCATGTCAGACCCTGTCACATTCCCCTCAGGACACATTGAGGGCTGAGGAGACACACACACGTACCCACACAAATAAGGTGAGTCATAGACAAAAATATGAGGATCGGGGAGAAGTACAGCAGCATTGTTATTTGTGTCCTCCTGAACAGAAATACAGCAGCTAAGGTCAAGGAAGGGACAAACATGGGACTGACTGACTGACTGAACACATTACACCCGAATACCTCAGGGACCTATTGTTCTCAAAGGGACCTATTGTTCTCAAAGGGACCTATCGTTCTCAAAGGGACCTATTGTTCTCAGTGACATACCATTCTCAAAGTGACATACCGTTCTCAAAGGGACCTATTGTTCTCAAAGGGACCTATTGTTCTCAAAAACATATGGTTCTCAAATTGACATATTGTTCTCAAAGTGACATATTCCTCTCAGAAAAGAGAAGTGTCATCCTCCTGCAAAGCCATACTGTGATGGCTTCAGCCTATGTCCTTCTGTGTCTACTGATTCAAACTGACAGATACGGGTGGAAAAAACACAGTAGCTGTCACACCCTGATCTGTTTCACCTGTCTTTGTGTTTGTCTCCACCCCCCTCCAGGCGTCGCCCATCTTTGCCATTATCCCCTGTGTTGTCTGTTGCCAGTTCGTTTTGTTTTTCGTCAAGCCTACCAGCTTTTTTCCTGTGCTCCTGTCTGTCTCTAGTTCCTGTTTTCTATCTTTCCCGGTTTTGACCATTCTGCCTGCCCTGACCCTGAGCCTGCCTGTCGTTCTGTACCTTGCCATACCACCCTGGATTACTGACCTCTGCCTGCCCTGAGCCTGCCTTCCGTTCTGTACCTTTCAGACTCTGCTCTGGACTACTGACCTCTGCCTGCCTGTGACCTGTCGTTTGCCTGCCCCCCTGATTTTGTAATAAACTTTTGTTACTTCGAAACTGTCTGCATCTGGGTCTTCTCCTGAGCCTTGACAGTAGCCCTCTATAAAACATCTTACCTTTCAAATGTAGTGGTGTGGAAAGGTTACTCAACCATATTAAATGTCAGATTAATGTGTGCGTATATTATCTGTCATGGAATCAGTAGCAGTAGCTACTGCTCAGTATACTCAGTAGCATTCTGCATTTCAAGAAGCATTTTAAGAAGCATACAGCCTTCTAAGCATTCATCATTCTGAGAATAGGTCTATCAGCTCTATGTTCAGATTTTGAGATCACGATTCGTATCCACCAAATGTCTCAGAGTAGGAGTGCTGATCTAAGATCTGTCCAGATAATCATATACATTATGATCTTAAAGGCTAAACTGATCCCAGATCAGCACTCCTACTCCGAGACGCTTTGTGGATACATGCCCAGGGGTCAGAATTGTCCTGAGACATGGCTGTAGGCTAACTAGCTTCATAAGATTCTAAAACCACACAACTCAGGGGCATGGCAAAGGTCAGTACAAAGGTCAATAATAATCTATTCAACAACTCATGCTTACAGAATTATGCACAAAACTACTACAGTGAGTTACAGAGTACATCAGTTTTGGACACGTTCAGACGGAACATCCCAGATTATTTTCCTACTAAACACAACACACCAAAATTCTCTTCTCTAACCAGTGAATCCACAAACAAGCCTAAATCAACCATTTCACCCTCAGTGGGAAATGGAACTCCACAGGATTCTACAACAACCATAACGGCAACTATTGTATAATAGTATAGGCCTATAGACCCTTAAATCCCCCCCAGAAATAATTTATTCTTACAACTTAGTTTGTCACAAACTGTTTGTCACTTTATCGAAGAGCTAGTGTGTGACGAAGACCCACTCCAAGCGGCGGGTGACATGACACAAGCAGAATGATTCATTAAACAGGATGTGCACAGGCCATTTCATGCTTGCTGGGGTAATTGACAGAATATCTCTTATCTGTCTGCTGAAAATAAATATTCCTACGAGTGCTGCCAGTCGCGGAATGTTTCTGTTACAGTTGGATACGTTATCGTTTTCACTTTTAGTCATATTTTACCATATTACATGCTGTATTGTCTAGCTTGCTAGCTGGAAAGCACCCTAGAATTGATAAAAACTGAAAAACAATAACACTGGAAAGTTTAATAAAATAAGACTGTCTGGTCAACAATTCAATCTCGTGCTGCAGGCAACCTACGGCAAGACAAAGGGTTTTGTGAGGACTGTAGCAGCCTTGTAGGAGGAGAGGCAAAGTAAAGCAACTGTCTGTCTTCGCAAATTTAACTCCAACAGTGGAAACCGAATTCAGCATGTGAACGTATTGATTCACTAAGTAGTAGTATAGGATGAGAGGATAGAGATCAATAACCATCTTCACAATTAGTTGTTACATTTCACGATGTCTTTCTTAGAAAAACATATAAATACAAATTAACTATTTGTAATTGGACGTCATGAGGGATGGTACAAAGGAAACAAGAACTGTGGACTGACATTTTAATTTGACTTGACTGAAACATGTCTTTATTTAGGAATTTCAATTATTGTTCCATAGAAATTCAGATTTCTTTCATCAGTGATGGAGCTCCTACAAGGCCCTTCAGTTCCATTGTTACAAGGCTATTGCGCTGTATAGATTCTCGAGTCAACCTTTCCCAAGAAGCTGAAGTTGCCGTCCAACACTGAACACGGAGGACAAGACCCAGCCAATGCGGTGAAACCAATGGGTCTTATTTGCCTGACTGCCTTACCTTGATACCTGTATAGCTACATGTGTATACCTCTAGATTAACTCTGTTTGACAGCGGAATGAAACATGGGTTTGAGTATTTATGACTTGCATTAAAAATAGAGGTTGAAAACAAGTGAGGTGAGGCCAATATTTTCCATTATAAAGAGAACCTCTCCCTCTCTCTCTTTACGGTTTGATTGATGCCAAGATTCCATTACCTATGCTACAAAGGGAATTGGGCTTTGAAAAAGTACAATAAGATCAGAAGGAATTGATGGGGGGTAGAGAAAGAGAAAGAGACAGAGAGAGAGTCTCACCTGCATTGACGCTCCCTCCACTCGTGCTACATAGGCAAAGCGGTCCAGAACAGTAATGGTGACTGGCACTGCCACGAAGAACCCGCTCACAAATGCCAGGATATACCTGCACTCAGCCCCACCTGCTGAGCCATCACCTGGGACAGAAGAACACAGTTCACCCAATCACCATCAAAGAAACCATCAGAATGGGAACACTGCTATAAGAACTTGGCATTCAACAACCAATGGAGAATCAGATAGTAGGGAGTTTGTATTGAGAAGATCAGAATCAGAAAGCATGTATATCCTACCAACGGGACATTAAAAACCTGTTATGGCTGCAAGCCCGACGCCGGTACACCTATGACAACATCCAGCTCAAGTGCAGGGCGCGAAATTCAAAATCTATTTTTTTTTAAATATTTAACTTTCACACATTAACAAGTCTAATACAGCATTTGAAAGATAAACATCTTGTCAATCCAGCCAACATGTCCGATTTTTTAAATGTTTTACAGAGAAAACACCACATATATTTATGTTAGCTCACCACCAAATAAAAAAGGAGGACAGACATTTTTCACAGCACAAGTAGGATGCAAGTAGCATGCACAAGCCAACCTAACTAACCTAGAACCAACCTAAATAACCTAGAAAAAACTACCTCAGATGACAGTCCTATAACATGTTACACAATAAATCTATGTTTTGTTCAAAAAATGTGCATATTTTAGCTATAAATCAGTTTTACATTACTGCTACCATCATAGCTACAGTCAGAAATCGCACGGGAGTAGCCAGAGAAAATACAGACACCAACGTCAACTACTAATTACACATCATAAAACATTTCAGAACTATATATGGTGGATAGATAAAGAAAGACAAAGATCTTGTGAATAGAGCCAATATTTCCGATTTTTGAAGTGTTTTACAGCGAAAACACAATATATCGTTATATTAGCTTACTACAATAGCTAGCACACAGCAGCATTGATTCTAGTCAAACGGTAGCATAGCACAGTTCGACAGATATATGAAAAAGCATCCCAAATTGGGTCCTTATCTTTGTTGATCTTCCATCAGAATGTTCTCCAAGGGGTTCTTTGTTCAGAAACGTTTTTATTTCGATCCAGAACGAACGATTTCCCTCTTGAATTAGCAAGCACACTGGCCGTGCGTTGCTAACCTCTCGTTCTTGAACCAATTCTTGCGTCGCATCACGTCTAAAGTCCAGAATAAATTTCAATAATATAATGAAACTATATTGAAAAAACATACTTTAGGATGATATTGTGACATGTATCAAATAAAATCGAAGCCAGAGATCATATTCACCTTTAACGAGTGTTTTCCAGGAGCCGAGTCCAGGTCCTACTTCGCGCCCAGAAAAAAAAATTAAGTGCGCAAGTCTCACTCCAAGAGGTTGTGTTCAATCCCAGGACGAGATAATCAAGTCATTTCTGCTCTCACTTCCGCATGACACCCAGAGGAAGGCGTATGATGTGTTTCTACAGTCCTAAGTGACATGCCCTTTTATAGACAAGGTCTTGAAGAGCGACATCGATTTTGGAAATCTCACTTCCGGATAGGAAATGGGCTGTAAAAATAGTTCTGTTCCACTTAGAGAAATAATTAAAACGGTTTTAGAAACTAGAGACTGTTTTCTATCCAATAGTAATAATAATATGCATATTGTAAGAGCAAAAATTGATTAAGAGGCCGTTTGAAAATTGGCACATATTTTCCAGTTTTCAATACGCCCCCTGCAGCCATAACAAGTTAAAAACTGTAATATCTCATGTTTCACAGAGTCGTGGCTGAACGACGACATTAAGAACATACAGCTGGCGGGTTATACACTCCATCGGAAAGACAGACAGCAGCCTCTGGTAAGACACGGGGCGGGGGCCTATGCATTTATGTAAACAACAGCTGGTGCACAATATCTAAGGAAGTCTCAAAGTTTTGCTCGCCTGAGGTAAAGTATCTCATGATAAGCTGTAGACCACACTATCTACTTAAAGAGTTTATCTGTATTTTTTGTAGCTGTTTATACATACCACCACAGACCCGAATTTGGCACTGAAACCGCACTCTCTCTTTACGGTTTGATTGATGCCAAGATTCCATTACCTATGCTACAAAGGGAATTGGGCTTTGAAAAAGAGATTGCATCATCTTGCATCATCAATGAGCCGTATTCCGCCATAAGCAAACAGGAAAACTCTCACCCAGAGGCGGCGATCCTGGTGGCCGATGAATTTAATGCAGGGAAACTTAAATCAGTTTTACAGAATTTCTATCAGCATGTTAAATGTGCAACCAGAGGGAAAACAATTCTAAACCACCTTTACTCAACACACAGAGACGCGTACAAAGCTCTCCCTTGACCTCCGTTTGGCAAATTTGACCATAACTCTATCCTTCTGATTCCTGCTTTATTTAAGCAGGAAGCACCCGTGACTCAGTCTATAAAAAAGTGGTCAGATGAAGCAGATGCTAAACTACAGGACTGTTTTGCTAGCACAGACTGGAATATGTTCTGATATTCTTCCAATGGCATTGAGGAGTACACCACATCAGTCATTGGCTTTATCAATAAGTGCATTGAGGACGTTGTCCCCACAGTGACTGTACGTACACACCCCAACCAGAAGCCATGGATGACAGGCAACATTCGCACAGAATTATTTCGCCACTATGGCCTATTTATTGCCTTACATCCCTAATCTTACTACATTTGCACACACTGTATATAGACTTTCTATTGTGTTATTGACTGTACGTTTATTTATCCCATGTGTAACTCTGTGTTGTTTGTGTCGCATTGCTTTGTTCTATCTTGGCCAGGTCGCAGTTGTAAATGAGAACTCGTTCTCAACTGGCCTACCTGGTTAAATAAAAGTGAAATAAACAGAGCTAAAGGGTAGAGCTGCCGCTTTCAAGGAGCGGGACCCTAACCTGGAAGCTTATAAGAAATCCCGCTATGCCCTCCGACAAATCATCAAACAGGCAAAGCGTCAATACAGGGATAAGATCGAATTGTACTATAACAGCTCCGACGCTCGTCGGATGTGGCAGGGATTGCAAGCTATTACAGATTACTAAGGGAAGCACAACCGAGAGCTGCCCAGTGACACAAGCCTACCAGATGAGCTAAGTAACTTCTATACTTGCTTCGAGGCAAGTAACACTGAAACATGCATGAGAGCATCAGTTGATCCGGATGACTGTGTGATCACGCTGTCCGCAGCCGATGTGAGTAAAAGCTTAAAACAGATAAACATTCACAAGCCCGCTGGGTCAGACGGATTACCAGGACGTGTGCTCCGAGCAAGCGCTGACAAACTGACAAGTGCCTTCAATGACATTTTCAACCTTTCCCTGTCTGAATCTGTAATACCAACATGTTTCAAGCAGACCACCATAGTCCCTGTGCCCAAGAACACTAAGGTAACCTGCCTAAATGACTACCGAGGCGTAGCACTCACATCTATAGCCATGAAGTGATTTGAAAGGCTGGTCATGGCTCACATCAACACCATTATCCCAGAAACCCAAAGCCCACTCCAATTTGCATACCGCACCAACAGATCCACAGATGATGCAATCTCTATTGCACTCCACACTGCCCTTTCCCACCTGGACAAAATGAACACCTATGTGAGAAGGATATTCATTGACTTCAGCTTAGTGTTCAACACCATAGTGCCCTCAAAGCTCATCACTAAGCTAAGGACCCTGGGACTAAACACCCCCCTCTGCTACTGGATCCTAGACTTCCTGACGGGCCACCCCCAGGTGGTAAGGATAGGTAACAACACATCCACCACGCTGATCCTCAACACAGGGGCCCCTCAGGGGTGGATGCGGCGCACCGTGTAGGCAGGACCACCTCCGATCATCCGAGGGGGAGGAGGACGAGGAGGAGGGGGCAACAGGACTGAGGAGAACCGGCTTGAGGCAGGAGACATGAAAGGTGGGGTGTACTCTAAGCGTTGCAGGCAACTTGAGTCGAACCACAACAGGATTAATGATTCTCTCTACCACAAACGGACCAATGAACTTCTGTGACAGTTTCTTCGACTCAGTCCGTAGAGGAAGATCCCGTGTAGCCAACCAAACCTTATCTCCGACGGTATAAGCGGGAGCAGGAATACGGCGACGATTCGCCTGGATCTGATACCGGTCCGAAACTCTAAGGAGGGCCCTCCTGGCCCGATGCCAGGTCCGGTGGCAACGACGAATGTGGGCCTGGACAGAGGGAACCGAGAGATCCCTCTCCTGAGAAGGAAACAAGGGAGGTTGGTAACCATACAGGCACTGGAAGGGAGACATCCCAGTTGCAGATGAAGGGAGAGTATTATGGGCATACTCGACCCAGGGTAACTGAGAGGACCAAGAGGTGGGATCAGAGGAGACAAGACAGCGCAGCGTGGACTCCATCTTCTGGTTGGCTCTCTCCGCCTGACCATTAGATTGGGGGTGAAAACCAGATGTGAGACTGACTGTAGCTCCAATGGCCAAACAGAAAGATCTCCAGACAGCAGAGGTAAACTGAGGACCACGGTCAGAAACAATGTCACTGGGCAAACCGTGGACCCTGAAAACCTCCCTAACAAGGATCTCGGACGTCTCAGTGGCAGATGGAAGCTTGGAGATGGGGACAAAGTGAGCGAACTTACTGAATCTGTCCACAATGGTCAGAATGACCGTGTTCCCAACAGAAAAGGGCAACCCCGTGACAAAGTCCAGGGCCAGATGCGACCAAGGTCGCCGGGGAATAGGTAGGGGGTGAAGAAGCCCAGAGCTGGGCCGATTGGTACTTTTATTCTGCGCACAAACAGGACAAGCGGCAACAAACCTCCGGGTATCTTCTCCCATGGCAGGCCACCAAAATCGTCTGCGCAGTAGCGCCATAGTCCGGGCAACGCCAGGGTGACAAGCTATCTTGCTGGCGTGGGACCACTGAAGGACATCAGAACGGACCGACTCAGGCACGAACAACCGACCGGGTGGACCGTTACCGGGGCCGGGCTGCGTCCGAAGGGCCGCCATCACATCCTCCTCAATCCTCCATGTAACGGTTCCCACGACAAGGTTCTGGGGAATAATCGTCTCAGTCTTGGCCCCACTCTCCTCCGTCTTGGAGAACATCCGGGACAAGGCGTCCGCCTTGCCATTCTTCGACCCAGGTCGGAACGTCAGGGAAAAATTGAAGCGTCCAAAAAACAAAGCCCACCTGGCCTGACGGGAGTTGAGACGTTTAGCCGATTGCACGTAAGCCAGATTCTTGTGGTCAGTCCAGACCACAAACGGTTGCTCCGCTCCCTCCAACCAGTGACGCCACTCCTCCAAGGCAAGCTTCACAGCGAGAAGCTCCCGGTTACCCACATCGTAGTTTCTCTCAGCTGGTGAAAGACGACAAGAGTAGAAGGCGCAGGGATGGAGTTTACCGTCAGTGGAGCTACGCTGGGACAGGATGGCGCCCACCCCCACATCAGATGCGTCCACCGCAACAACAAACTGACGGGAAGTGTCAGGTTGAGAGAGAATCGGGGCGTTGGTGAATCGGCTCTTCAAGTTCAGAAATGCTCGGTCTGCCTCAGGAGTCCAACAGAAAATTCTGGTGCAAGACGTCAGAGCAGTTAAAGGGGCGGCCACCCGGCTGTAATCACGGATAAACCTCCGATAGAAGTTCGCAAATCCCAGGAATCTCTGGAGCTGCAATCTCGTACCGGGCCGGGCCCAATCCCGAACCGCCGGAACCTTCTCTTGGTCCATCTTGATCTCACCCCTGGAGATGATGTACCCGAGGAAGGATGTAGTGTGGGTGTGAAAATCACACTTCTCTGCCTTCACAAACAGACGGTTCTCCAATAACCGCTGCAGGACCTGCTTAACATGCTGGATGTGGCTGGAAAGCTCCTTGTCATCCAGGTAAACGAACACAAACAGACTGATCATATCCCTCAGCACGTCATTCACCAAACTTTGGAACACTGCTGGAGCGTTGGAAAGTCCAAACGGCATCACCTGGTACTCGAAATGTCCCATAGGTGTATTGAACCCAGTCAACCACTCGTCCCCCTCTTTGATCCGAACCAGATGACACGCATTGCGTAGATCAAGCTTCGTAAACACAGTAGCACCCTGTAAAGAATCGAAAGCGGAGCTCATCAAGGGCAGGGGTACTTGTTCTTGACCGTAATATCATTCAACCCCCGATAATCAATACACGGTCGAAGAGAGCCATCCTTCTTACTCACAAAAAAAAATCAGCTCCCAGGGGTGATGACGAGGTACGAATGAGACCTGCAGCAAGAGACTCCTTTATGTAGGTCTCCAGGGCTTCCCGCTCAGGTCGAGAGATACTGTATAACCGTCCCTTGGGAAAGGCAGCTCCAGGGAACAGATTAATCGTACAATCATAAGGTCGGTGGGGAGGAAGTGACTGAGCCTTCTGCTTACTGAACACCTCACCCAACTCGTGATATGTTTCAGGAACCAGGGACAAATCAGGAGGAGCAGACTCACTGACCCGACTGGGGACAGCATGAGAACAGGCAGTCCTGAGGCAGTTAGCATGGCACTCAATGCTCCAACTAGTTACCTTTCCAGTCACCCAATCGAACGAGGGATTGTGTTCTCTTAGCCAGGGGTATCCAAGAACCAGAGGAATATGGGGGGAAGGCAAAATGAAAAAAGAAATAACCTCAGAATGATTCCCCGACAACAACATCTTAACCGGTTCAGTCCTCATAGTGATCCGTGCCAGACTACTGCCGTTCAGAGTGGTTGCTTCAATGGCTTCCGGTAATTGCTCCTTGGAAAGCCCCAGCTGTTCCACTAAGTCGGCATCAATGAAGCTGTCATCGGCACCTGAATCGATGAAAGCGTTAATCGCTAAACTCTGATTCTTATTTATGAGGGTAGCAGGAAAACGAGGTCTGACAGGGCTCTTGAGAGGTTGAAACTGGCTCGCTAACAAACCTCCCAAACTTAACGAGCCGAGCAGTTTAACAGGCGCTGAGGACAAACGGAGATGTAATGTCCCGAGCTACCACAGTAGAGGCAGCTGTTGGTCTCACGTCTACGTTGGCGCTCGTCCTTAGTTAACCCGTGCCGCCCCACTTGCATAGGTTCAGGATCTGGCGGCAGGACTCCTCCACTAATCCCGTGTGAGGAAACATGATTAACACCTTCTGGTCCACCTCCTGACCCGAATGGTAACCGAGTAGCTTATTGATTGGACCGGACCCACTGCTTCTCCCTCCTTCTCTCTCGAACTCTGTTATCCACCCTAATAGATAATGCGACCAAACTGTCCAGGTCACAAGGCTCCGGATAGGAGATCAGCTCATCCTTGAGTTTCTCCGACAACCCCTGGTAAAAAGCCGCTTGTAGTGCCTCCTCATTCCACCCACTCTCCACAGCCAATGTCCGGAACTCAATCACAAAGTCTGCCACGTAACGAGCTCCTTGGCGAAGAGAGAACAACCGCTTAGCTGCGTCCTTACCTCGGACAGGATGGTCAAAAAGCTTTCTCATCTCTGCCGTGAACTCCTGGTATGACGCCATGCAGGTGTCCTGTTGTTCCCAAACAGCTGAAGCCCATTCCAAAGCTCTACCACGCAGCAGTTCAATAACAAAAGCTATCCTAGCCTTGTCTGTGGCGTAAGAGTGGGGCTGCAGATCAAACACTAAACCACACTGCATAAGAAATGAACGGCATCTTCCCAAATCCCCTTCGTATTTATCAGGCGTCGGTACCTTGGGCTCACGGAAGGAAACCGCTCCAGAAGCGGCAGGTGAGAGGGGTGAAACAGGTGGTGGAGAATCCGCCGGCAAACTGAGCTGATCCTGGATACTCGCCAAGCTAGCAGAGAAGTTCTGGACTGAAATCGCTATCTCCTGTAGCGCCGTGCTGTGTTGTCCCAATATCTTCCCCTGGTGGGTAATGGCATGTCGAACGGAGTCCAGGTCCGCTGGGTTCATTCCTGGCCGGATCGTTCTGTCACGGTTCTCTAAAGTAGAACCCAGAAGCAGACCAGGACAAGGAGAGTAAGACGAAGGTGAGTATTTATTTACAAGTTTAAATGTAGTGATAGAAAAATCCAAGTAGCGGAGCGGGCAGCGGAGGTGAGTTGATGGAATTGAGTAAGCAGATCCAAGGAAGTAACTGAAGTCACCGACGACCAGGTAGGGATGGGATGAGTGTTCCGGGTGAATGACTGTAGACAGAAAAAACGGAGGTAAGTTCAAGGCAAGCAAGACGTACAAAACAACAAAACAAACTCTATCAAACTGGAGGCTGATACGCTGGCACAACATACTGTTCATGGCTAACGATCCGGCAGGGAATGGATGTCAGGTCAGCGCTTATGAAGTGGAGGGGTGATGATCAGGACCAGGTGTGCAGATAGCTGATGGGATACAGGTGCGGGTACTCAGAGATCCTCCAACTAGCTACGTCGCCCGGCAACCAGACAGGGTGCGTTCCAGGACACAGGAAAAAACACTCCAGGACAGAACACAGGCAAAAACAGACTCAGGAAGCGGGATTCGTGACATAATTATCACATTACACATTTAGTAATGGCACGATGCATTTGAAGGTTCATGCACAGTAAATGATTTTAATCGATAAACCTGTGGGGGAAAGGTGCTTGTGCATTGATAATGCCAAAGCACATCAAAGATAATAATAAAATAAAACGGCACCTATTTCACTGCATAGCCTGCTGAATTTCCAAGATAACTTTTCTTTCATGTTTATTTCGGCAGAAATTAAAATGTGGCACTGACTCACCCATGGATTGATGGTTCAGCATTGTCTCAATGAATAGTTAGGCATTTGACTAGCCATGTGCGACATGCACATGCGGTTACAAGCCTGCTTGAGTTAGTGGCAGCTGCATGATCAATATCCACCTTCCACCTGATCTTGCAGACTCACTAAACACAAATGCTTTGTTTGTAAATTATGTCTGAGTGTTGGAGTGTGCCCCTGGCTATCCGTAAATTTTAAAAACTAGATAACCATGCTGTCTGGTTTGCTTAATATAAGGAATTTTAAATAATTTATACTTTTACTTTTGATTCTTAAGTATATTTTAGCAATTACATTTCCGTTTGATACTTAAGTGTATTTAAAAATCAAGTAGGATTTTACTGGGTGACTTTCACTTTTACTTAAGTCATTTTATATTAAGGTGTCTTTACTTTTACTTTTACTACTTTTTCAACCACTGCCCATGAAGTCATGGAAATAAAAGTGCTGAAAACAAATTGGCTCCCTATTTATTTTTAAGATGGAGAACAAGCTATGAAGGAAAAAAGTTTTGGTGCAGGTACAGCTGACTAGCGCAAAAATAATATTGTGATAGTCAAAATGATACGATATATTGTCAAAAATAATATCCAGATATGTAACTATATATTTTCCCCCTCCATCACTGCTGCAACGCACACACATTTAGCTCGACAAATAGGAGTGAAAATGGGCTTCCATAAAAGTTGTTCAACAATCTTGGGCAGATGGCCAGGATATGGATTTCATCTTTCATAAAATCTCTTGGTAAGTACTGTAGCTAAGTCTTGTTTATAGCTAGCTAGCTACATGTCATTATTTTGATAGGATATGTCGCTATGATACTAGTCTATGATACTGTAATGTAGCTAACTAGTTTAATACATAGCCTCTCCATAATGTCTAATGTGAGAGGAAGATTTGCATGGCTAACATTGGACCTGAAGACAGGTTTGATGCAGCTAGCTAGCTATGTTTTGATGCATGTTGCCACCTTGTTTTCAAATAATGTTTAAACTCAAACTGGCTCGCTACTGTAAGGTTCCTGCTTATTAATCAAGCAAAATAGCTAGCTAGCATTTGAGGGCTTCAGCTAACCCCTAAAACAATGCCAACAAGCAACAACATTATTGTGTATTTTCTATGCATAAATAATGATGACAGTTCACCAGATAAGGAGGCAGTGGCCAGACACCAGTACCTATTCAGAGTAAGGGAGGACAGGACCACCATTAATAATGTAATCAGTGCTGTGTGTGTTTGTGTCTTGTATGTTGTAAGGAGGTGCCCCCATATACATGGTGCTGCAATGAACTACTCCTGGGCCAGGGTGAGTAATGCCAACCAGTCAGTGCCATGCTGGCACATGTGCCTTGTGAATTAGTTGTGAATCACAATCTCTGATTGGCTATGTCCAACCGTGTATTTACTGTTGGATTCCATGACTGTATGGTGACAGTCTTGCTCCCCCTCCCTCTCTCTCTGTCATAGGAGCTGGCTTGGATCTGTAAGGCAGGCTCTTTCATGACCAGTTTCTGTGACGAGAGGATCTAGAGCTGGTCTACTGGCACTGACAAAAACGTCAGAAGGGACAAAAGATGATTACTAACAAGACAGGACATCACAAGTGTTTAGTAATATCAGAATCACCTTTATTCACCAAATACATTTGCATGTAGAGGAATTTGACTAAATTAACAGAATTTACAGACAGCCAAACTGAATATACAGACAATATAACCCCACCCTTTCAATACATGTGTCACTCATCAACTCTATCTTGTTTTTCTACAGATGGAGGACAGAAGTGAGGCTTTGGTCATGGAGTCCTCTGACAGAAAGATAGGTTGATACTGATGTCTGAATTAGGAAAGATTTTGTACTCCGCATTAAAATTATACCAGACACATCTATAACTTTTCAATGTGAATGACAATAAAAGACAAGTTTAATATTTGCACATAGTTATATTAGCATAATTACTGCTTCTACAGTATTATGTGAAGGATGATTTATTCTACATGAAACTGTTACACTTGAAAGTTATCAAAACACTTTGTTTAAAATATCTACATAAGTTCAGCAATTGTATTTTTCTCATATTACTCTGTAGGCTACTCAGTATGAGAAGAGTGCCATCCTCCTGCATCTAGTTATTGAACTCTGCCTGCTGGACCTAAGAGGCAAACTCTGTCATATCTAGGATGGAGTGTCATGCACTCCACCCCTCCTGCCACCTGACTGCACATGTCCATAACCTGTAATAAATGACATAGATGAAAGGGACATCACCCACTGGAGACTTGAAGACAGAACCTCACCTAGGGAGCTGTGCATTGGAATAGAAATGCCATTTGAGTTCTGGTTAGACAGTTGAAGTTGTACTCAACACACAACTGATTTTGATTTGTTAGGTAAAGTGTCTTTATAAGCAATAGGATATTTCCAGCAGAAAAGGTTTTGTCTTTGTAACACGAACACATCCATCGATTTGTTGTTGATGTCTACACACAAGCTGGGTGATCTTTGTGACATAGAAATAGAATTCATTCTATTGTGCAATGTCCACTGGTGGCCTACACCTGCAGGGATATTTAGTTCTGGGATTTGGCTCCCAGGAAAAGATCTAACAGCGGAACTAGCCAGTTCTAGAATATTGTATTGTAGGACTCGCAATAGTTGATATCTCTTTCACAGTAAGTATTTATATGATGTGATGAAACAATGAAACAAAGATGCAAGCTACTTTAGTAGTGTTGGGGAAGCTACTCCCCACATCCAAACTACTTCATGATATATCATATCTAAATCTGAAATAGACTATAAATTGCAAGAACTGATCACTCTGAGGTCGGATTTTAACAGAATGTGTCATTTAGATTTACACACAAAAACTGTTTAAGTGAGAATTAGGCAGGTCTGATGTCAAAAAAGAAAGGACAATTCTTGTCTACTTCATTCATAAGTCATGTTATTTTTGTGTGTAGTTCCAGTAGTTAGCTACACCACTACATGGCAAAAAAGTAATTAACTACTGAAAACACTACCAAGATTTGAATTTAGTTAAAACTACCACCAAGCTACTGCATTTAGTTCACTACACCCCAAAACTGTCCATAACTGACAGAAAAATATCAGCTAGATAGGATAGCCAGCTGCACCTATCACCAAGCTATGCTAGCTAGCTGATGTCAGCTTGGCTAAACACTAGATCAGCGCAGGCTTTAACCTAATGTGCCGGTTTCGCTGTTAATCTGATTAGGCGGTCCTCCCACGTGTGACTGTGGATTATCACATCGTCCAGGTAGGCTGCAGCATAGGATTGATGTGGGCACAGAATGCGGTCCATCAGCCTTTGAAACGTGGTGTGGACTCCATGAAGTCCAAAGGGCAGTCGCCCATATTGGAACAGACCGTCTGGAGTGGAGAATGCTGTCTTCTCATGAGCTGCCGCGGTCAGAGGAACCTGCCAATACCCCTTGGTTAGGTCCAGTGTACTGATGAACTAGGCATTTCTAAGTCTTTCAATCAACTCATCTATTCTCGGCATGGGATAAGCATCACATTCCAAAATGGCATTCAATTTACGGAAGCCATTACAGAATTGTACTGTATCATCTGGTTTCGACACCAGGACTATCGGGCTGGACCATCCACTGTGTGACTCTTCAGACTCTTCAATGACATCCAGCTCCAACATCTTCCCCACTTCTTGTTTTATTGGCGCTCTCTTCACCTCTGACACTCTGTAAGGTTTTTGATGGATCCTTATCCCCGGAGGTGTGATGATGTCATGTTGGATGTGATGGGTGTGTCCTGGTAAGGAAGAAACCACATCTTTATTTTTCATAACCAACTCACGTAACTCTTGGGTCTGGGATGGCGATACCAAGGGTAATCTCCTCCAGCAGGTTCTCGGCAGAATTGGAAGTGGCCGAAAGTACTAACGCCTGTATGTGTAAAAACGGGGTTGAAACCAACAGCTGCTCCACTGTGACATCATTGGACTGGTGAAAGGTGAGTACACTAGCAGGATTTACAGGTAAACCATCTATTAACTTGACATTCTGTCTGGCGTTCTGTAGTGTGGGATCTTCTAGCTGAGCAGTACCAAACCTTCCCCTATTCTGTGTTACATCTCATGGGCATAAGAATTTCCAGGCCTCTCGCCCTTCGCTTCCTGTTCCTCTTCTTCCACCATTTCTGTCCCATTTATCCCTACTGGGTTTCTTGCCTCTTCGTCGCGTCCTTCCCCTTCTTCTTCAAAGAAGAGGTTTCATTTTCTTTTCACTGAAAAATGTAAATCGTACCTGGCATGCCCTATTACTGGCATCGCAATCTCCTGTAGTCCTTTCTACAATTCTTGAAAATATGGGCAGTTGCGATCCAGTAGCACGGGATGTCGCAGGTTCTCAATCAACCCTAGGTTACCTCTGAACCGCCCTCTGGTGGTGTTAATCTCTACATCTGCGGTTGGGTAAGTTTGGGTGTCCCCGTGTACACAGGTGATGTCCCTGGTTGGAGCGGCAGTTCTCTGCAGCTGGGTTAATAGTGATGGCATGATGAGGGAAACCATAATCCCGGAGTCTAGAAGGGCATCTACTTCTTTCCCTTGAACCTGTACCTGACTGAGGTGCGGTGGGTGGCGGTGGGCTTGGATATGGGCAGAAATTACATGGCAGTGGTATATATTGGAAATGTCAACCTGCATGGGTTCCTCCTTCCTGGGACAGTGCCATGCGATATGTCCAATTTCGCCACAGTGGTAGCACTCCCGGGTGTCGGTATCAACCCCTCTATTCCTCATCTTTGCTTCAGGTTGGAAACCCTGATCCTGACGCCCACGTTCCCCATCCGCTCTTTGGATTCTTCCTTTCCAAACCCGGGGAGTCTCCAGTTGGGATGTCTTGCTTCCCCCTCCTTTGAGGCCTCCCTTTTCCTGGGTGGTTCTGTCCGGACGACTGGGTTTGAGCAGTTCGTCAGTTGCTCGGCATCTCTCAACAAGGTCCACCACTCCGTCCGCTGTGGTGGGACTGCCCTGGCTGACAACCTTCTTTAGCTCGTAAGGTATGGTCCGGATTTAGTGGTCAATCACTATTCTTTCCACGATGTCCCCAGTACTGAGAGTTGTGGGCTCTAGCTATTTTTTTGCTAGGTGAACCAGGTCAAACATCTGTGACCTGGGTGCCTTCTCAGGTTGATATGTCCAAGTTTTGAACCGCTGGGCCCTCAAAGAGACACTGACTCCCAACCATGATATATTAAGATGGTAGCAGCGCAGTTTTGCTGAGCATGTTGTGTCACACTGTTTGTTTGTTTCAAGTGTTACAAGTTTTTATTACTTAGCAAAACCGTTATAGGCTGTGAGAGTTGTCATTAAACAACAGGCAAAATCTAAAATCCTACAGGATCGAAGCAATTAAAACGTTAAATTGACATCTGCTGGTTTCTACACGAGATGATAAAGCCGGTGTGGTGCCCTCCTTGAAAGCCGAGAGGATACGTCTGTGAGGTGACTGACGGTCTAAACATGTTGGGCCGACTAGCCTTGGATACTCCTAGACAGTCAGGTTTTTATCTGTGTTTCGCCACTCTACCGAAGTCTTCGGGACTTCTCTCCTGCCCCGCTGTGCAGTGGAAACCGGAGGTTGGTATCTGCGCTGTGAAATAATGTTTAGATGCGCTGGGCTTCCTAGCCCAGGATACCCCTGCCAGGTGGACTAGCCACCAGGGCCACTGGGACCACTCTGCCTCACTGTACGGTAGCCTACTGCAATGCAACTGGGTGCATTGGCCAGACCTACACACTGGGCGAAATCCCTGTCAGTATATTCCTGGAGCGGCTGTTGAACGCCCTGACCATTCTAACTAAGGCAACAACGCTCGGACACACAGTTGCTTTTTAACTCTACTTAACCTTTAGGCTACAGCTGAGCATTTTGGGGGAATTCATGGTTTCAAAAGATTGACTTGGTATACTTTAATTTAGTTTTCTTTTTGTTTTAGTGAACTGTTGGATTCAGTGGTTAAAATGGGTATTTTTGTACAAATGGTTTTAATTGCTGCCTACATGGGTTATGTCACACTGCATAGTCTAAATTGCATAGTCTAAATTATCAAAAACAATCTCATCTCCCTAACCCAAAGATACTGCTAAACCCTACTTTGACTGATGGTATAGCAGCTTTTATCTTTCAGAAGGATCTGATTGTTGTACCATTTGACTCGTACTGTGACATGCACATAAAACGTTCTCATCTACAGGGTTTGGTCTGGCTAAAACTGTGTTTGTTGTATCAGATGATTGTAGTTTGGATTATTTGAAATCATCTTAGTGCAGAGAAATTTTAAGAAGAAACAAATCAATGTGTTTTATTATTCTTCTGCTTTTGGTGTCAGGAAACATTCACCCAAACCAAGGCCCATTGGCTATGGATGAACTTCCCACTCCAAATTATTTTAAAACTAGATCAGGGTTGGGACTGATGCATATTAATGCAAGGAGTTTGATGCCAAAATTGGACATGATAAAAGTCTGGGTTCACTCTGCTGACCCAGATGTCTTAGTACTGTCCGAGACCTGGCTTAAGAGATCTGTTATAAATCGGTCTATAGCCTTGGATGGTTATAATGTTTATTGATATGATCGACAAAGTAAGGGGGGGGGGGGGGGTATAGTATATTAAAGACATATGTGGTTTGATAGGATGTTATAGACCTCCATCTGCAAAAGTAGAATCCGTGGATACTCGGGCTGAACTGATGCATGGTTGGGGGGAAATGAAATGGTCCTCATGGGCGATTTTAAACTGGGATTGGATATCTCCAATCTCTGAAGCCATAGGAGGACTGTGTAATACATTACATTTTACTCAAATTATAAATGCGGTTACAAGACTCAATCCCAAAGACATCCTAAGTCAACACTTATTGATGTTATTCTAACAAACAATCCGCATAAATTCTCGGCCGTTGCATTAGAGACACCAAAATCCAGTGCCCACTCGGTTCATAGTCAAACAAAATTTTAGGCAGTTCTGTGAGCAGGCATTCCTGCATGAACTTTATGCATGCAACTGGGATAGGATTGTGCTTATTCCAGATATCGAAGAGGTATTCTCCTATTTTCATTATGTGTTTTCTACTATCTGTGATAAACACGTCCCTCTAAAAAAGTACCGGGTAAGAGATAGAGACAATCCCTGGTTTACAGGGGAATTATCTGATTTGATCCATAAACAAAATACACAATGGGCCAAAGCCAGGAAGGGTCATTCCCAGACTGAATGGCAGTTATTCAGGGCACTGAGAAATAAGTGCATCTTGTTAATACGGAAATGCAGCTAGCTTCTATTAGCTTCTATTACGAATCTACCAAGGCAAACCTCAATAACCTGACGAAATTATGGAAAGCAATTAAATCCATGAATGCTAACACGTACTCCTCTGGTCTTCTGCTGAAACTGACCTCAAATTCAATGGATGTGACTGACAAGAATAAACTGCTTGACATGTTTAATGAGCATTTTTCTAAAGTTGGGCATTTATTTGATAATGAACTCCTTCCAAAAATCTCAAACGTGGCTGTGAATGAAACTGTCACATGCCGGCCTACGGTTCATTTATTTGTGTGTCACACTTTTACATAAAGGTGTAGATCTGTCCCAGTTGGATAACTATCATCTCATATCTAAACTGTCTACACTGGCAAAAGTTTTGGAAAACCTGGTGAACTCACAATTCAAAGACTTTCTTTATAATAACTCAGTTTTATCTCAAATCCAGTCGGGTTTTAAAGCCAAGCATTGTACAATTACTGCTGTAAGTAAGGATGTAGGTGATATTCTAGTTGCTCAGGGCAAGAAAAAAAATCACTGTGTTTCACTTTTTATTGCCTTTCGAAGGCCTTCGACACTGTCGATCATGCCCTGCTCTTGTATAGACTAAAAAAGGTTGGTTTAAGTGTTGATGCATTGGATTGGTTCCAAAACTACCTTTCTGACAGAACACAGTGTGTAGCTCAGGAGGGTATGAAATCTGAGTTTCGAAGGCTTACAAAAGGAGTTCCCCAGGGCTCAATTTTAGGTCTGATCCTTTCTACACTGTATATAAATGATATAGGGAAGACTGTTGACTCTGCAAATCTCCATCTGTATGCTGATGACACAATTATTTATTCTAGCGCGTCTAATATTGAGAAGGCTTTTCAGGACTTACAGTTGGACTTACAGCTTTTCCAATTGAAGCGTGCTTAATGAAAGGAAAAGTGAATGGTTCTCTCTTCCCTGAAAGTTAACAGATGGAGTCACTTGCAAATTTTAACTATAACAGGCCAGCTAATTGATTTGGTCACCTATAAGTATCTTGGGATTTGGTTAGATGAATTGTTGAATTTTAAACAGCACATTGATACCTTGACCGAGAAACTGAAGTTGAAATTGGGTTTCTATTACAGGAACAAATCTTGCTTTTCAATGTTAGTCAGAAAGGATCTTGTTCAAAGCACTTTATCAGTGCTGGATTATGGTGATATTGTGTATATGCAGGCCTCAAAGTACCTTGAAACACAGTGTATCATGGTGCTTAAGATGCATTATAAATGCTAGATGACTTACCCATCACTGTGATTTGTATGCTATGATGCAATGGACCTTTCTCTCCACCAGGAGGCTAAAGCACTGGGACACTTGTGTACAAAGCATTGATGGGACAACTCCCTTTGTATCTCTGTTCTTTACTGACCAGATCAGTTACTCAATGTGGTGTTCGTTCACAGTCGCTGCTGTCTTTGTCTGTTCCTAAGGCTAGTAGTGAGATGGGAAAACAAATTTTTTCACATAATGCCCCTTCATCCTGGAACATGCTTCAGAAGATTTAAATTAGGGGAGTTAGTGTCTTTGCCGGTTTCTAAGACTCTGATCAACAACACTGTTTGTGTTAACTGCAGTTGTTTCTAATCTTCAGTTGTATCTTTAACATGTGACACTGTCTTTTGTATCTATTCTGTAATGCTTTATGGACACACTGCCATTTCCCTGTTTTGCCTTCTTGCCAGGTCACCCTCGCAAAATAGATTTTTATCCTCAAATGGGTTTTACCTGGTTAAAACTTCTTCAGGCTAGGGGGCACTATTTTCATGTCCGTATGAAAAGTGTGCCCAAAATAAACTGCCTGCTACTCAGGCCCAGACGTTAGGATGTGCATATAATTTGGTAGATTTGGATAGAAAACACTCTAAAGTTTCTAAAACTGTTAAAATTATGTCTGTGAGTATAACAGAACTTATTTGGCAGGCAAAACCCCGAGGACAAACCATCCAGGGGGGAAAAAATTGAGGTCACTCTCTTTTCAATGGGTTTTCTATGTGGATCTAGATTTCTAAGGCACTTGCTTGCAGTTCCTATCGCTTCCACTAGAAATTGGTTGATGTTTTTCCTTTGAGAAATGAAGTAGCCATTTCCTATCTGGGTGCATAGCCAAGTGTACTGTTGTGGGTGGGGCGCGCGACCTGAAAGCTCGCTCCACTTTGTTTTCGTCCGTTATTGAACACAGTTTATTCCGTCTTAAATTTGATCGATTATTTACATTTAAAAATACCTAAAGTTGGATTAGGAAAGTTGTTTGAAATGTTTGGATCAAGTTTACAGGTAACTTATTAGATACTTTGTAGTCATGTTGCGCGAGTTGGAACCGGTGTATTTTCAGAATCAAACACGCCAAATAAATTGTCATTTTGGGGATATAACGACAGAATTTATCGAACAAAAGGACCATTTGTGATGTTTAATGGACATATTGGAGTGCCAACAAAAGAACATCTTCAAAGGTAATTCAAAGGTGAATTATATAGTTATTTCTGACATTTGTGTTGTGCCTGGCAGGTTGAATTATGATTTTCATGTGTATGTTTGATGGGGTGCTGTCCTCAGATAATAGCATGGTTTGCTTTTGCCGTAAAGCCTTTTTGAAATCTGACACTGTGGCTGGATTAACAAGTTCATCTTTAAACCGATGTATAACAACTGTATGATTTATGATTTATGAGTATTTGTTTTTGAATTTGGCGCGCTGCTATTTCACTGGGTGTTGTCAAATCAATCCCGTTAAATAAAAAATGTCAGTGTGTCATAGTCATTGGCTTCTGTTGCTTCCAGATCAGACCCCACCTGTTGTGCATCCCAACAAAGAAATGGAGCCAGTATTCCTGCCCATTTGATCTGTGCCAGTGCCTGTCGTTCTGCTATGCGCTCAAATGTCTTTAGGAAAGCATCAACGTCATCATAATTTTCTTCAGATACCTCTTGACCACTCGGTACCAATAAAAAAAATTGGTGTGGCTGTATGTGTATCCTCACTGCCTTGCCCACATTCTTCACCAATGTGGCAGTTTAAGCACCAAGAGCTTTGTAAGGCAGGGTTTATACATACAAACACAAGCCACAGTCCAAGTGAAGGGTTAAACCGGTTTATTATTATTACGTTTCGGCAGAATTCCTGATATACACAACTCAAAACAAGCAGACTAAACACTTCATCACCAGTGGAAGGTCCTCCAATTTTGGTCTTTGTGGGTTCAATCCTTGTTGAAATCATCAGCTCCTTTCTTCTGGTAAACGTCCTTCTCCACTGTATGCTCTGTCTCCCCAATAACCTCCTACTCCTTCACCTGCCGGGGTCCAAAGAAAGACAAATAAAGAAAACCTAGGGCACGTTTAAGTAGAGGCCCTGATTGCTTTCACCTGTCTGCAGTTTGGCTCTAATTACAACTGGAGACAGGTGTGGCTGTTCTGCTGCAGTCTAGAAGTTTCCCCTGAGCTGTCCATGGTCCTGCCTCTGGAGAATACTTCACATTGCTGTCAGTGGTCCTGGCAGCCAGAAAACACAGAAACCTCGCAGGCACATACCGTCCATCCAACACACAACCCCTGAAACCGCTACACTATACATAGAACTGAGTTAGCTCACCATCTTGAGATGGCAAATCAGTCAGAAGGGGAGAAGTTCTCAACTTCAAAACTTTATTCTCTCTATAGCAAAGCTAGCTTAGCTTACCACGCTGTGCTCACTACTGCCCTTGTTTGTTGTGATTGAATGGCAAAGACAAACCCAAGATTATTACGCATATTATTAGTTAATTGTGGAAATAAATTAAGATATGCAATAATTTTTTATGTATATATATTTTTTAAATAACAGTATACAATACAATCGAGGTGATGGCATTGGAAATGTTTTTGGCTGTTCATTTGCTTCTGTTCTGTAGGTGGCACTGTGTGCTCTTTTTAAAGGATGGGTCCCAATCTCTCAAAGGCCCTAGGATCCAGGTGGGTAGGGGTGGTCTGCCAGTCACTGGGACAACAACCTAACTTGGGATGGGGGAAGGTTTTAGCAGGTGGAAAAGTGGAGAACAAGTGTAGATTTACTCAGTAGCTGTGCTAATATTATGTTACAGCTATATGGACACTGAATCATTGGGGTACTTTTTAATGGTAAGTTTACAAACATATATTATGAGAAATATAATTTCAACTTGTATCTCATTATGGTAAATGGTGAAATAAGTATAGCCAGTTATAATTGTAATAGCTTAGCAAGAAAAGACTATCAGTATTTACCTGGCTAAAAGAGAAGGAATGCAATATAAATTGTTGACAGGAAACTCATTCAACAATTTTAGATGAAGTTGTGTGGAAATATACTTCTCCCATGGGCAAAGAAATTCAAAAGGGGTGATGATATTATTTAACAATAATTTTGATCCGAATGTGCAAATAGTCCAAACCGATCCGCAAGGTACTGTAAGTATTCAGACCCTTTGCTATGAGCCTCAAAATTTAGCTCAGGTGCTTCCTGTTTCCAATGATCCTCTTTGAGATGTTTCTACAATTTCATTAGAGTCCACCTGTGGTAAATTTAATTGATTGGACATGATTTGAAAAGGCACACACCTGTCTATATAAGGTCCCACAGTTAGTAGTGCAAGTCAGAGCAAAAACCAAGCCATGAGGTTGAAGGAATTGTCCGTAAAGCTCAGAGACAGGATTGTGTCGAGGCACAGATCTGGGGAAGGGTGCCCAAAAAGAATCTGCAGCATTGAAGGTCCCCAAAAACACAGTGGCCTCCATCATTCTTAAATATAAGAAGTGTGGAACCACCAAGACTCTTCCTAGAGCTATCCGCCACGCCAAACTGAGCAATCGGGGGAGAAGGGTCTTGGTAAGGGAGGTGACCAATAACCCAATGGTCACTCTGACAGAGCTCCAGAGTTCCTCTGTGGAAATGGGAGAACCTCCCAGAATGACAACCATCTCTGCAGCACTCCACCAATCAGGCCTTTATGGTCGACTGGCCAATGGAAGCCCCTCCTCAGTAAAAGGCACATGACAGCCCGCTTGGAGTTTGCCGAAAGGCACCTAAAGACTCTCAGACCATGAGAAACAAGATTCTCTGATCTGATGGAACCAAGATTGAACTCTTTGTCTGGAATGCCAAGCGTCACGTCTGGAGGAAACCTGGAACCATCCATGGTGAAGCATGGTGGTGGCAGCATCATGCTGTAGGGATGTTTCCAGTGGCAAGGACTAGGAGACTAGTCAGGATCGAGGGAAAGATAAACGGAGCAAAATACAGAGAGATCCTTGATGAAAACCTGCTCCAGAGCGCTCAGGACCTCAGACTACGCATTTTGTCTGAGACTACTCAGACAAAAGCATTAAAAACATTTTCCAAACCAGTAGAGGCGTCACAAAAGTCAGAAATAGTGATAAAATAAATCACTTACCTTTGAAGATCTTCCTCTGTTTGCAATCCCAAGGGTCCCAGCTACACAACAAATGGTTGTTTTGTTCGATAAAGTCCTTCTTTATATCCCAAAAAAGTCAGTTTAGTTGGCGCATTTGATTCAGTAATCCACCCGTTCCACTCGTTCAACATGCATACAAAGGAATCCCAAAAGTTACCAATAAACTTGGTCCAAACAAGTCAAACAACGTTTCTAATCAATCCTCAGGTACCCTAATATGTAAATAAACAATCAAATTTAAGACGGAATGTAGTATGTTCAATACCGGAGATAAATAATGAAGAGCGCACCCTCATCCACGCACGCCACAAGACTACAGTCCAAAATGAGAGCCACCTTGAAAAACTACAATTATTAACACATTTTTCAAAATACAAGCCTGAAACCCGTTCTAAAGACTGTTGACATCTAGTGGAAGCCATAGGAACGGCAATCTGGGAGGAATTCCTTAGAAAATCCCATAGACAAGCATTTGAATGGGTGGTGACCTCAAAAAAAACAATCCAAATGGATTCTCCTCGGGTTTTTGCCTGCCACATCAGTTCTGTTATACTCACAGACATTATTTTAACAGTTTTAGAAACTTCAGAGTGTTTTCTATCCAATTATATGCATATCCTAGCTTCTGGTCCTGAGTAACAGGCAGTTTACTTTGGGAACGTCAGTCATCCCAACTTCCGAATACTGCCCCCTAGCCTTAAGAAGTTAGAGGAAAAACAAAAACAACTGGAGGAACTTATTCAAGATGCTCAAGTGTAATAAATTATAAAAAATAAGGCGAACTGGATAGAATTTGGGGGAAAATGCAACAAATAATTTTTCTATATTTTACATAGAAATGCTACCAAAATAATTACCTGAAACTTGTTACAAATGACGGAGTCACGCATGATTCACCAAACTATATTTTGAAAGAGGAAGAAAAGTACTTTAAGGATATGTTTTTGTTTCACTTTCCTCCATCTCCACTAACCGAAGTTAATTGTAAGGATTTTTTTCTATTAGTAATGTGAAATGAACAGCTGTACAGAAAGACTCATGTAAAGACCAGATTACAGAGGAGGACGTTCTTGATGCAATTAAAGCCTTTAAGTATGGGAAAACTCTAGGGCTGGATAGCATACCAGTTGAGGTATACCAAACCTTTTTTGAAGTACTCGGAGGACCGTTATTAGCATGTTATAACCATACCTATAAAAACGGCAGATTATCAGATACTCAACAAGAAGGTCTGATTTCACTATTACTGAAACAGGACCCAGATGGTAAGTATAAAGATCCAGTCAATTAAAAAAATTGGAGGCCCCTTACACTTTATTGTTGTGATGCAAAACAAATAGCAAAATGCAAAGGGCATAGAATTAAAAAGTTATTGTCGGATATTATTAATCCTAATCAGACAGTTTTTTTTTTACATGGATGATGCATTGGAGATAATATAAGACAAGTACTGGAAACAATAGAACACTATGAAAAATCTGGGAAACAAGCCCTGCAATTCATAGCTGACATTGAAAAGTCTTTTGATAAAGTACGACTGGAATTTATATATAAATGCATGGAATATTAACATTTTGGAGAATCTCTTATACAATAGGTTTAAAGTTATGTATAGTAACCCTAGGTATAAATTAGTAAATAATGTCTTATTCTCAGAAAGTATTAAACTGTCAAGAGGAGTAAAACAAGGTTTTCCACTATCGCCATCTCTATTTATTATGACCATCGAAACGTTAGCTAGAAATCCAGGGCTTAAAAACAAAAGGCGTCATTGTAAGCTGATGATTCATGTTTTCTTTAAATCCACAATTTGAATCCCTCCATAGCGTCATAGAGGATCTAGATCATGTTTCTAACTTCCTGGGTAACAACCAAATTAGTGTACTATATTACGTATTGGATCACTAAAACATACAACTTTTACATTACCGTGTAGTTTACCAATAAAATTATCTGACGGTGAAGTGGACATGCTAAGTATTCTTATCCCGAAAGAAAGAAATTATCTCACTACAATACATTTTAATAGAAAGTTGGCAAAAATAGATAAGATCTTGCTTCCATGAAAAGGAAAATGCCTGTCTATTTGTGTAAAAATCAACCTGATTAGCTCTTTAGTCATATTGCAGTTTACTTATTTGCTTATGGCCCTGCCTAAACACAGTGGTGTAAAGTACTTAAGTAAAAATACTATTTATATTTTTGACAACTTTTACTTTTACTTCACTACATTCCTCAAGAAAATATTGTACTTCTTACTCCATACATTTTCCCTGACAACCCAAAGTACTCATTACATTTTAAATGCTTTTAAGGACAGTAAATTGTGAAATTCACACACTTATCAAGAGAACACATGGTCATCCTTACTGCCTATGGTCTGGCGGACTCACTAAACACAAATGCATCTTTTGTAAATAATGTCTGTGTTGGAGTGTGCCGTCTGGTTTGCTTAATATAAGGAATTTGAAATAATTTATACTTTTACTTAGACTTTTGATATTTAAGTATATTTTAGCAATTATATTTACTTTTGATACTTAAGTATATTTAAAACCAAATACTTTTCGACATTTACTCAAGTAGTATTTTACTGGGTGACTTTCACTTTTACTTGAGTAACTTTCTATTACGGTATCTATACTTTTACTCGAGTATCACAATTGAGTACTTTTTCCACCACTGACTAAACCTAACAACTTGATTTTTTAATTATATGAGCAAAAAATATTACATTTTATTTGGAATGGCAAGCCAGACAAAATAAAAACAGGCCTATTTATATAATGAATATGAATTTGGAGGGCAGAAATGATTAAATATTAAAGCATGAGCCCTCTCACTAAAGCCTTCAGTCATACAAAAGCTATACTTTAAATCCAAACTGGTTCTCTAGCAGATTAGTAAGAATGGCTCACCCTGTGTTTAAGAATGGCATTTTTCCCTTTATTCAGATTGCAACCTCTCACTTAAGGTTATTTGAAAATAAAAGAATCTCCAAAATGTAGCTTTTTTTAAAACAAGCCATAGAAAGTTGGTTGCAATTTCAGTTTAATCCAACAGAAAAGATAGAACAAATATTACAACAAATATTATGGTTAAACTCAAATATATTAATTAATCTTTTTAAAACATGAAAATAATGGTATAATCTTTGTAAATTATATCATAAATAGGACTATTATTTAGAATTCAAGGGACACGTAACCAGCATGTCTACCGCAGCATTCTGCAGCGATACGCCATCCCATCTGATTTGCGCTTAGTAGGAATATTATTTGTTTTTCAACATGACAATGACCCTAAACACACCTCCAGGCTGTGTAAAGGCTATTTGACCATGAAGGAGAGTGATGGAGTGCTGCATCAGATGACCTGGCCCAATTGAGATGTTTTGGGATGAGTTGGACAGCAGAGTGAAGGAAAAGCAGCTAACAAGTGCTCATCATATGTGAAGTGCTCCTTCAAGACTGTTGGAAAAGCATTCCTCATGAAGCTGGTTGAGAGAATTCCAAGAGTGTGCAAAGCTGTCATCAAGGCAAAGGGTGGCTAATCTCAAATATATTTTGATTTGTTTAACATTTTTTTGGCTATTACATGATTCCATATGTGTTATTTCCTAATTTTGATGTCTTCACTATTATTCTACAATGTAGAAAATAGTAAAAATATAGAAAAACCTTTGAATGAGTAGGTGTGTCCAAACTTTTGACTGGTACTGTATATGTCTCATCAAAAGACTCCACTATGGAAGTAACCACTTTACTGTACCGTTTACACCTTCTGTATCCTGTGCATGTGACAAATAAACTTAGATTTTATTTGATATTGTGTGTGTTTACCAGAGACGGTAATGTGAAGAACAACATGACCTGCATCAAAGTAAAATTAGGATATAACGTTAGGCCAACGAGACAGTGTCCATGTTAAAAAATTCTCCGGTAGAATGCACTGCTTTTATTTCGTCACACACACTTCCGTAAGCTATTTTTGTAATTAGCTCGCCATTAACTTGTAAGTAATGATCTTGGTGTGAGTTTTTTTTCCTGTAATAACATAATACAAATTAGCTAAAGTTAAGACGTCAGCTAAATGATATGGTCATTATTTAAACTTGCTAGCCAGTTAAATTAACATTAGCTAGCTAGCTAACAAGCTAGAAATGAACCAAAACATTGTTTAGAAAGTTGTTTTTAGTTGCCTGGTTTGCTAGATGGACATATACTGAATTCATTTTTAAATGAATGGGGGTTTAGGTGTTAAAATACACCAGGTATGCTATTTTGGACCACCACGACAACGACAAGTTTGATGTCAGACGACAATAGAATGTTCATGATATCTCTGCAACAACTGACTACTGACATGTCGATAGACATAGTATAAACCAGTTTTTAGTCTTGAAATCTTTGGTTGTTTAGTACACCACTGTACTCACTCTGTTTAGCACATTGCCTCACATGTGAATCCTTAAAGAGATGGGTGGGGCTAAGGCTTAAGAGGGTGTGAACAATACTGAATGGGTGTAGACAAAGAAGAGCTCTCCAGTAGGTGTACCAAACATTCAAGGGGCATTTTCTCAAAAGTGGGGTTTCAAGTTGATCAACTTCCAAAGCAAAATGACTTCCCATTATTCCTCAGCTGTAGTGTATGATATATTGTTTGCTAGCTCTGAGTCTAATTTTATCCAATGTAAAAAACACCATTTCAAATTTTGCTAGATAAGACTAAATCGAGCCGGTCGGTCACGTTTATTAACTAATACACAAAACAACACTTTTTATATTTAAATGATTATACAAAATCCTTGCAACCAATATAATGTTATATATATGGGGGATACAACCATCCCAGCTCTGCAGATTTTGCTGCGAAGAGACAGAATCATTAGATCATTTGTTTTGGTACTGTCCATACATAGCTTGTTTTTGGTCACAGGTTCAGGAATGGCTGAAGAACTGCAACATTTACTTGGTGTTAACTCTGCAAATAGCACTGCTGGGTGATGTGAAAAGTCATAGTCAATCCATTCAAAATATAATAACATTCTTAGCAAAACATTTTATCTTTAATTTACAATCAATAGAAACTATGTTCAGAAATAGATGGGAGGTGTTGAGGGAAGCTGGATGGGAATAAAAGTAACAAAAAAACAAGAAAACGAATGTAACATATACCATGCCCGTAAAATGTATATACAGTAGGTTCATAACTATTGTGAATGAGCACAGTTAAAAACATATTTGTCAAATAGAAATCAAATCTGGATGATCTTCAGAGATAGAAGCTGATCTACACCCTAAATATATATATATTTTTAAAAGACACACCCAAGAAACATCCACATCAAACCACACCCCCAAGACAACTCTCGTTTGCCTTCAGTCATGGCTGCTAATATTTCAAATGAGGATGGATGAAAAATTTGGCAAAGGAAGTGCAGTCGCCCTTTATGATCAACCTGCAGCGCTCTGTGCTGTCTCTCTACCTCTGGCCCTATGACTGCTCTGTTCTGCTCCGGCCACAGTCAACCTGCAGTAACGAAGCTAATTAAAAAGGCCACGCACAGAATCAACCTACATCCATGGCACTCACACACACATTGCTGAGGGAACACACACACACACAAACATTGCTGAGGGAACACACTCACACACACATTCCTGAGGGAACACACTCACAGACACATTGCTGAGGGAACACACACTCACACACACATTGCTGAGGGAACACACACTCACACACACATTGCTGAGGGAACACACTCACAGACACATTGCTGAGGGAACACACTCACAGACACATTGCTGAGGGAACACACACACACACACACACACACATTGCTGAGGGAACACACACACACACACACACATTGCTGAGGGAACACACTCACACACACATTGCTGAGGGAACACACTCACACACACATTGCTGAGGGAACACACACACACACACATTGCTGAGGGAACACACACACACATTGCTGAGGGAACACACACACACACAATTATATAGCCTATGCAGACACACACACACACACACTGAGCCCTACAGCATCCGACCCAAACAAATTCATGATTTCCGCACCCCTGTATACTTTATGTCGTATTTAACACCGTAATCTATTTTCCCAACCCACCATAGGGTATTGTAAGACATCAGTTACCATGTGGTAGAGGGAGAGGAACACCAGCATGAAGGCAGAAAATCAATAGTAGTATAACAATCCATCCTGACATGACCATATTGCCATTCTTACACTTTCATAGATTACATAATCCATATCAAAACCAATTGAATCAAATAAGGCATTAGGCCTATAGCGAGCTACAGTGGGTGTGAGGGAGGCACAGAGCAGCTGTCCTACATTAGGCCAGCTTTCCTCCTCTGCTGACTGCTTGCAGAGTTGTGTTTATATTAACTGACAACCTTGTATTGATTCATATCCACCTAGCCAATACAGTATAGATCTGTAAACCCATTAGGATACTACTACCACCCCATTACTTGGTATCTGGAAGCAAAAAGTATAGTTTCTCACACATTTTCCCCACACAGTTTCTCCATTCAGCCATGAGAAGACTGCAGAGTGAGGAGACAGAGAGAGCGAGAGAGAGAGAAAGAGAGAGAAAGAGAGAGAGAGAGAGTGTGTGAGTAGAGAGAGTGAATGCAGTATCAAAGAAAGGGTCAGAATGAAAAAGGTGAGATAGAGGGTATAGCTTGATGTGTAGCCTGAGGTAACGGTAACGGCTTATAATATGTCTGGGTAACACATGCTGTGTGTGTGCAATGAGCATGGGCTAATGCATGGGGAATCAACTCCCCCCCCCACACTGAGCCATGACCAACCACCCTCGGCCTCGTCTCTCCATTTTTCTCCCCACCATAGGTTTTACGTTTTCTGTCACTGGTCTGAAATGTCTTCCTTTGCAGTGCTGCCAGATTGTTGTATTATCTGTAGGCCTACCAATAATGCATGGAGCGCCTGAGCGTGGCATTGTTAACTGCGATGTGACAACTGCACTCAAGCACATTAAAGTGTGCTCCACTGACGGAAAAAGCCTTTGTCAAGGCTGAGGCAAATGCATTAATACTGTTGACACGGTGACAAACGAGTTAACGCACCACATCTCTCTTTGAGCATTTGTATTCATGATGATACCCAGCTCTGTAACAAGCTGTGGCAATACTCTAGACAGATTATCTATCTATCATAAACAACCATTCATCTGGTAATGTTATTCTATTGTGCTGCTTTGAAAAAGTGGCCATCTGAGATTTTGTTGATAAAAAGAAAATGGACTGTAGTTGTTATAAAGTAATGACACTGTATCTACCCAAGTAGTCAGTTTATGAAGTCCATGTCTGAACATTTCCTAAAAGACATTGGAACTAAGATTGGAACGGGCATAGGCCTATGGGACCACACACACACTTCACCGAATGTTGATCTACCGTTCATCTGCCATTCGTTTGGTGTGGTGTGTTTTAGCGACGTTGTGTTTTAGGGACGTCTGACTTCCGGCATTTTCGCAGAATCGGTTTCCTAATTACGACGACACACTGTTCAGAGGTTCTAAGGGTCATTTCCATGTAAAAGGACCCATGAGCACCAACATGTGAAGTTCATAGGAGCATATAAAATTGGGTGTCAAAAGAAAGCTAAGAGTCTATCTTTTTGAGAAAGTAAGGCATATACAGTTGAAGTCGGAGGTTTACATACACCTTAGCTAAATACATTTCAACTCAGTTCTTTACAATTCCTGACATTTAATCCTAGTACAAATTCCCTGTCTTAGGTCAGTTAGGATCACCACTTTATTTTAAGAATGTGAAATGTCAGAATAATAGTTGAGAATGATTTATTTCAGCTTTTATTTCTTTCATCACATTCCCAGTGGGTCAGAAGTTTACATACACTCAATTAGTATTTGGTAGCATTGCCTTTAAATTGTTTAACTTGGGTCAAGTGTTTCGGGTAGCCTTCCACAAGCTTCCCACAATAAGTTGGGTGAATTTTGGCCCATTCCTCCTGACAGAGCTGGTGTAACTGAGTCAGGTTTGTAGGCCTCCTTGCTCACACACGGTTTTTCAGTTCTGCCCACAAATGTTCTATAGGATTGAGGTCAGGGTTTTGTGATGGCCACTCCAATACCTTGACTTTGTTGTCCTTAAGCCATTTTGCCACAACTTTGGAAGTATGCTTGGGGTCGTTGTCCATTTGGAAGATCCATTTGCGACCAAGCATTAACTTCCTGACTGATGTCTTGAGATGTTGCTTCAATATATCCACATAATTTTCCTCCCTCATGATGCCATCTATTTTGTGAAGTGCGCCAGTCCCTCCTGCAGCAAAGCACCCCCACAACATGAAGCTGCCACCCCCGTGCTTCACGGTAGGGATGGTGTTCTTCGGCTTGCAAGCCGCCCCCTTTTTCCTCCAAACATAACGATGGTCATTATGGCCAAACAGTTCTATTTTTGTTTCATCAGACCAGAGGACATTTCTCCAAAAAGTACGATCTTTGTCACGATGTGCAGTTGCAAACCGTAGTCTGGCTTTTTTATGGCGGTTTTGGAGCAGTGGCTTCTTCCTTGCTGAGCGGCCTTTTAAGTTATGTTGATATAGGACTCGTTTTACTGTGGATATAGATACTTTTGTACCTGTTTCCTCCAGCATCTTCACAAGGTCCTTTGTTGTTGTTCTGGGATTGATTTACACTTTTCGCACCAAAGTACGTTCATCTCTAGGAGACAGAACACGTCTCCTTCCTGAGTGGTATAACGGCTGCGTGGTCCCATGGTGTTTATACTTGCGTACCTTTGTTTGTTCAGATGAACGTGGTACCTTTAGGCATTTGGAAATTGCTCCCAAGGATGAACCAGACTTGTGGAGGTCGACAATTTTTTTCTGAGGTCTTGGCTGAGTTCTTTTGATTTTCCCATGATGTCAAGCAAAGAGGCACTGAGTTTGAAGGTAGGCCTTAAAATACATCCACAGGTCCACCTCTAATTGACAAAAATTATGTCAATTGACCTATCAGAAGCTTCTAAAGACATTACATAGTTTTCTGGAATTTTCCAAGCTGTTTAAAAGCACAGTCAACTTAGTGTATGTAAACTTCTTACCCACTGGAATTGTGATACAGTGAATTTTTTGTGTTATAATCTGTCTGTAAACAATTGTTGGAAAATGACTTGTGTCATGCACAAAGTAGATGTCCTAACCGACTTGCCAAAACTATAGTTTGTTAACAAGAAATTTGTGGAGTGGTTGAAAAATGTGTTTCAATGACTCCAACCTAAGTGTATGTAGACATCCGACTTCAATTGTATACGTTTTTCAACCATTTTCCATCCTAAAAAATAGGAATAAGCAAAGGCTTTGATTTCTTGTCAAACAGATGGAAAAGGTGTCTAGGAAAACATATACCAGAAAAGTCTTAAAAGAAATTATTCTCTCTCTCTCTCGCTCTCTCTCTGAATATTTCTCAATATGCAAAGAAGAATAATGCATTTGTCTACCTTTGTTTACTTATTTAGGATACATCACCATGTGGAGAATTACATTCATATCCATAGTTATGCATTTTTGTGCAAATTCCATTACCGCAATTATGTTACCGGGTGTTTTTAACTCAACGTGTCATATAATAGCTGACACCCAATTCTTTTTGCATCTGAATCTTTGATTCTTAATTTGGAGCAGATATCTAACAACGTTTTTGGAAAATGTGGTCGCATAAAATAAATGAGGGAGATTTTACCGACCTTCTGTTGCCAAACTTTGCATCTGCACAGTTCTTCCAGTAAATTCGCAATTGGATTTCCAGGGCTCTGTCTTCCATATCAGCCAATGAGTAATGTTCACATAGGAAAGGCATCTCTGACTAGTAAATCCACCAGGGATGATACGCTAACGGCGTTTTCACACATAGTTTTGAGCTATAGTTCGAATCAGAGTTAGACTATTTGTTACATTGTATTTTTTTCTCTATTTGGTCTGGTTAATTTCACATTACCAAATATCAAAGGAACTAAAATTCCTAAACAAAACCATGTTTCCCAGCCTGGTCTCATAGACTAGACATAACATAGTAAACGTAAATCCGGGACACTCAAATTAGTATGAGATGTTACGTTTGAAGATTACTTAAGGCAAGGTTACTTAAGGCAAAAACGAAAGGAAGGTGGTTGGTCATGGTGGATGGGTGGGCTTATAACGCGAACATCTAGCAACCCAGAGGTTGCATGTTCAAATTTCATCACAGACAACATTAGCACTTTAGCAACTTTGCTTGTGTTGCCCGGTATATTGGTACCTGCCCGGTACATCCCTTACCAGCCATCACTCACCTGCTTCTCTCTGTCCACTCTTCCTGCACATCTATTCCCCCATATGTTTTTAAAATACAATTTAGCCTTGATGGCGATCGGGGATGGAGACCCTGATCAGTCTTCTGTTTTTACATTTGTACATTTGATACATTGGATTAGTGCACAGAGTGCAAAGTTGATACATTGTACATCATTTCCTCCCTGATATAACCAAGAGCACAGGCCAGTCTGAGTATTGGCTTTGCAAGTTCGCTGTCACACAGCAGTGCCATAGGAAAAACAGCTTCGGGACAAGCAAGCTTACAGCAATGGAAATGGCTCGTCTCTAGCTCAAACGGTTAAAAGAATATGACATAACCGGAGCTACCTTTTTATCTTCATGCGGGATTTCGCACGCATTTGATATAATTTCACAAACCATGTCGCGGCCTGCTAATTATTGGTTTGATAACAAACACCATTGTTCAAGTCATGTTACCTAGCTAGCTAATAACCTGGTAACTTGACAGTAGTCCTAGGCAAATTTGATTGCCACAGGAAGAAAGTAAAAGGGTCTGCTACTCATGAGATGTGCTTCAAAAGGTAGGATTCATATAGGCCTAACTATATAAAACAATTGATCTCTTTCTGGTGCTCCTTACATTCGGTTTGGTGCCTAACATTTGTTAAAGTTGGAAGCAGTGTGTGTATGTTTGTGGTAGAGAGAGTGGTGTGTGTGTGTGTTTATGAGAACGAGGGAGACGTGTGTCTGTGTTAACTAAAGAGTAAAGGTTTCATGCAGTATTTTCCCCTTACTGCAACAATGACATGCAGATCAGTATGCATGTACAGTATATTCCTTCCTCACATTCCTCCAGCCAACTCACAGGTAGGCCTTTGCAAATATTAGCAAATTAGCCATTCTACACAGTATTGTATGATACAGTGAACAGTGTGTAGTTAAATTCAATATGTGTTGAATTGAGTAAAACTGTGAATATCAGTGACAGGTTTTTGGTGTAGCACATGCGCATAATGTTTAGAAAACAGGAACAACCGTACGGGGGACGTGGCAAACAGGAAGCTAGGCCACTCTGAATTTTCCCCCCGTGGTATCGCATTACAACTTGGTATCGTGATACTTGGCCTGGTATCGTATCGTTAGTAAAATCTGGTATTGTGACAACACTAAACTTTGCAACTACTTAGCATGTTAGCTAACCCTTCTCCTAACCCTTTTAGCTAACCCTTCAACCTAACTCCTAACCCTAACCCCTAGCCTAGCTAACATTAGTCAGCTAGCTAACATTAGCATTAGACACCTAGAATTAGCCACAACAAATTGGAATTCGTAACATATCATACATGTTGCAAATTTATAACATATTGTATGAATTGCAATTCGCAACATATCATACTAATTGTAATTTGTAACATATCATACGAAATGGATAATGGACATCCTGGCAAGGCTCAGGAGAAGATCCTGAAACGAAAGGTCAAGGGCAGGCAGAGGTCAGTAATCCAGAGCAGAGTCCGAAAGGTACAGAACGGCAGGCAGGCTCAGGGTCAGGGCAGGCAGAATGGTAAAAAACGGTAAAACTAGAAAACAGGAACTAGAGAAAGACAGGAGCATGGGAAAAATGCTTGTAGGATTGACGAAAAAAAATGAACTGGCAACAGGCAAACAGAGAACACAGGTATAAATACACTAGGGATAATGGGGAAGATGGGCGACACCTGGAGGGGGGTGGAGACAAGCACAAAGACAGGTGAAACAGATCAGGGTGTGACACATCCACAAATTAATACATACCATAGGAAATATAACATATCATACTAAATGGAATGTCTCGGGTTTATGTACAGAACAATATGAAATGGTCTGAGACCAGGTTGCAGCCTCAGCCCAGCCCAGTTCCATGCGAGTAATGTGTTTATTGGACAAAAATTATTCAATTAAATCCATTTATGATTATCGTGTGTCCCAATATTCATATTACTTTAGTTTTGGACTTCTAACAACATACGCGAGGAAACAGCGCAATAGCTGCTCTAACTGCGATGGGAATAGACTATATTCAGTAGACTATATCCCCGGTATAGACCCCATCTCTCCTAATCTGCATCGGATGCGCTGCTACTCACAGAATGTTTCAGAGATATCAAGTTATGATGCTGCGTGTATTTCATCAAATGCTCGCAGTCAAACAACCAATAATAACACTCAACTCAAAAACTCTGGTTATTTTCCTGTGTTTGGTCCTAACTGCGCTCTCATCTGCAGCAATTCGCACCACAGTAAGAATTGAATGTGACCAGGACCACCCTCTTTGAGAGAACCACAGTAAGTTGTTCAGTGCGCCCCTGAGTGCAGATAGGGATCAAACCACTGCAAACAAACCAAACTAAGGGTTTAAACGGACTAGAGTTCGGAAAAATTGCACCAAACCAATTTGGTGTGAAAATAATGTCCCCTAAGGCACCAAGGGATACTGATTGCAGCCAGCCGTTACTAGTTTTCCCCAAAGTCTTTGCAGTTCTGCCTCTGCATCATTTCTCCTCAGTTTACCGAAAAGCACTCCGATCCTCACAAAACCCCCGCCCTGAGAGAGGGCTTGATTTGAGCTTTAGAGAGCCGGAGCTTGGCAGTAGCAACAGAACGAACTGGAAAAAAGGGCAGGGTACCAACCAAGACTTTACAATGTCAAGACCAGACATAATACTGAGTAATGTATCAAACTTCAGAATCAATTAAATGTAGGCAATGAATATTCTAAGATCAAATAACCTCATAATGATTAATAATTTCTTTGTGGTGAACATGTAGTAAAAAATGTAATGTAACAAACCTCCAAACAAACTTCAATGCCATACTTCCGTGGCCTCCAACTTCTTTTAAATTCTAGTAAAACTAAATGCATGCTCTTCAACCGATTGCTGCCCGCACCCGCCCGACTAGCATCACTACTCTGGACAGTTCTGACTTAGAGTATGTGTAAAACTACAAATACCTAGATGTCTAGTTAGACTGTAAACTCTCTTTCCAGACTCACATTAAGCATCTCCAATCCAAAATGAAATCTAGAATTGGCTTCCTATTTCGCAAACAAAGCCTCCTTCACTCATGCTGCCAAACATATCCTCGTAAAACTGACTATTCTACCGATCCTTGACTTCGGCGATGTCATTTACAAAATAGCCTCCAACACTCTACTCAGAAAATTGGATGTAGTCTATCACAGTGCCATCTGTTTTGTCACCAAAGCCCCATATACCAAAGCTCCCGGGTGGCGCAGTGGTCTAGGGTACTGCATCGCAGTGCTAGCTGCGTCACCAGAGTCTCTGGGTTCGCGCCCAGGCTGGGCTGGGTTCGCGCCCAGGCTCTGTCGCAGCCGGCCGCAACCGGGAGGTCCGTGGGGCGACGCACAATTGGCATAGCGTCGTCCGGGTTAGGGAGGGTTTGGCCGGTAGGGATATCCTTGTCTCAGTATGTAAAAAATGTAATAAAAAATGTATGCACTCTACTGTAAGTCGCTCTGGATAAGAGCGTCTGCTAAATGACTAAAATGTAAAAATGTAAAATGTAAATATACTACCCACCACTGCGACCTATATGCTCTCGTTGGCTGGCCCTCGCTACATATTCATCGCCAAACCCACTGGCTCTAAGTCATCTATAAGTCTTTGCTAGGTAAAGCCCAGCCTTATCTCAGCTCACTGGTCACCATAGCAACACCCACCCGTAGCACACGCTCCAGCAGGTATATTTCACTGGTCATCCCCAAAGCCAACACCTCCTTTGGTCGCCTTTTCTTCCAGTTCTCTGCTGCCAATGACTGGAATGAATTGCAAAAATCACTGAAGCTGGAGACTTCACCCTCTCTAACTTTAAGCATCAGCTGTCAGAGCAGCTTACCAATCACTGTACCTGTACACAGCCCATCTGTAAATAGCACACCCAGCTACCTCATCCCCATATTAGTATTATTTTTTGCTCTTTTGCACCCCAGTATCTCTACTTGCACATCCTCATCTGCACATCTATCACTCCAGTGTTAATGCTGAATTCTAATTATTTCACCTCTATGGCCTATTTATTGCCTTACCTCCCTAGTCTTACTACATTTGCACACACTGTACATAGACTTTTATATTGTGTTTTGACAGTACGTTTGTTTATCCCATGTGTAACTCTGTGTTGTTGTTTTTGTCACACTGCTTTGCTTTATCTTGACCAGGTCGCAGTTGTAAATGAGAACTTGTTCTCAACTGGCCTACCTGATTAAATAAAGGTGATATAAAAATAAAATAATACAAGCAGAAGGATCCAGCCAAGTGTAACAGATGTAAATTGTACTCTCCTTGCGTTGTGTTTTGTCCAAATAAATCACATCAGCCAGTGGTCCCAGTTGAGCATCATTTATTTCTGTTGCTGTTGTTAAATAGCAAACAGCACGTTAGTTGTGCAGGGCTTAACGGTATTGATGGCTGTCGATGGCAAAAATCCCTTTGTCAGAGTCTATCTAGAAGATAGCGAAGGAGTCAGGCGCAGGACACAGGTAAGAGTAAAAGAACACTGTAATTTACTCAATCCAAGACCTTAACAAAAATCCTGGAAAAAAACAAGGATAAAACAGGACATCGAACTCCAACACACGAAAGACAATCACGCACAAAACATAAAGGGAAACCAGAGGGTTAGATAAGGAACACAATTATGAGATGGGAACCAGGTGTGTAAACAGACAAAACAAAAGGAAAAATGAAACATGGATCGGTGGCAGCTAGAAAGCCGGTGACGTCGACCGCCGAACGCCGCCCGAACAAGGAGAGGGAACAACTTCGGTGGAAGTCGTGACAGTACCCCCCCCTTGACGCGCGGCTCCAGCAGCGCGCCGACACCGGCCACGGGGACGACCCGGGGGACGACGATCCGGATGGAGTCAGTGAAATTCCTGGAGTAACGATGGGTCCAGGATGTCCCCCACCGGTACCCAGCATCTCTCCTCCGGGCCGTACCCCTCCCACTCCACGAGGTACTGAAGGCCTCTCGCCCGACGTCTTGAGTCCATAATGGCTCGCACTGTATACGCCGGGGCCCCCTCGTTGTCCAGAGGTGGTGGAGGAACCTCCCGCACCTCAGACTGCTGGAGAGGACCAGCCACCACCGGCCTGAGGAGAGACACATGGAACGAGGGGTTAATACGGTAATCAGGGGGGAGCTGTAACCTATAGCAAACCTCGTCCAGTCTCCTCAGGACTTTGAATGGCCCCACAAACCGCGGACCCAGCTCCGGCAGGGCAGGTGAAGGGGCAGGTTTCGGGTTGAGAGCCAGACCCGATCCCCCGGTGCATACACCGGGGCCTCACTGCGGTGGCGGTCGACACTCATCTTCTGCCGCCTGATGGCCCTTTGTAGATGCACATGGGCAGCGTCCCATGTCTCCTCCGAGTGCCGAAACCATTCATCCACCGCAGGAGCCTCGATCTGGCTCTGATGCCATGGTGCCAGGACCGGCTGGTAACCTAGCACACACTGAAAAGGTGACAGGTTAGTGGAGGAGTGGCGGAGGGAGTTTTGAGCCATCTCTGCCCAGGGGAGAAACACCGCCCACTCCCCCGGCCGGTCCTGGCAATAGGACCGCAGAAACCTACCCACCTCCTGGTTGACTCTTTCCACCTGCCCGTTGCTCTCGGGGTGAAAACCTGAGGCAAGGCTGACCAAGACCCCCAGGCGCTCCATAAACGCCCTCCAGACTTTAGACGTGAATTGGGGACCCCGATCAGAAACTATATCTATATAATAGGGCCTCCGCAGTCTGTAGGGCCGTAGGGAGACCGGGCAAAGGAAGGAGACGGCAGGACTTAGAAAGCCGATCCACAACGACTAGGATCGTGGTGTTACCCCGCGAGGGTGGAAGATCCGTCAGGAAATCCACCGAGAGGTGTGACCACGGTCGTTGTGGAATGGGAAGGGGTTGTAATTTCCCTCTGGGCAGGTGTCTAGGTGCCTTGCACTGTGCGCACACCGAACAGGAGGACACATAAACCCTCACGTCCTTAGCTAACGTGGGCCACCAGTACTTCCCAGCAAGACAGCGCACTGTACGACCGATGCCAGGATGACCAGAAGAGGTTGAAGTGTGAGCCCAACAGAACAAACGATCGCGGACATCCAACGAAACATACTTACGCCCAACCGGACACTGGGTAGGAGTGGGCTCTGAACGTGACGCCCGTTCGATGTCCGCGTCCACCTCCCACACCACTGGTGCCACCAGGCAAGAAGCTGGAATAATGGGAGTGGGATCTGCGGACCACTCCTCTGTGTCATATATCTGGGACAGTGCGTCTGCCTTAACGTTCTGGGAACCTGGTCTGTAGGAGAGGGTGAAAGAAAAGCGGGTGAAAAACATGGCCCACCTTGCCTGGCGAGGGTTCAGTCTCCTTGCTGCTTGAATGTACTCCAGATTGCGGTGGTCAGTCCAAATGAGAAAAGGGTGTCTGGCCCCCTCAAGCCAATGTCTCCACACTTTCAGAGCCTTGTCAACAGCCAACAACTCCCGGTCCCCCACATCATAGTTTCGCTCCGCCGGGCTGAGCTTCTTCGAAAAGAATGCACAGGGGCGGAGCTTTAGTGGCGTACCCGAGCGCTGAAACAGCACAGCCCCTATCCCTGCCTCGGACGCGTCCACCTCAACTATGAACGCTAAGGAGGGATCAGGATGAGCCAGCACGGGAGCCGAGGTAAACAGAGCCTTCAGGTGACCAAAAGCCCTGTCCGCCCCAGCTGACCACTGCAGTCGCACCGGTCCCCCCTTCAGCAGTGAGGTAATGGGAGCCGCTACCTGACCAAAACCCCGGATAAACCTCCGGTAGTAGTTGGCAAACCCTAAAAACCGCTGCACCTCCTTAACCGTGATTGGAGTCGGCCAATTACGCACGGCTGAAATGCGGTCATTCTCCATCTCTACCCCTGACGCGGAAAAGCGGTACCCTAGGAAGGAGACGGACTGTTGACGTACAGGTCATGTTCCAACAGTCGACCAAGCACCCTGCGTACCAAGGACACATGCTCGGCGCGTGTAGCGGAGTATATTAGAATGTCATCTATATACACCACTACACCCTGCCCGTGCAGGTCCCTGAAAATCTCATCAACAAAGGATTGGAAGACTGATGGAGCATTCATTGACCCGTACGGCATGGCGAGGTACTCATAATGCCCAGAAGTGGGGCTAAATGCTGTCTTCCACTCATCTCCCGCCCGGATACGCACCAGGTTGTAAGCGCTCCTGAGGTCCAATTTTGTGAAGAAGCGCGCCCCGTGTAATGACTCGGTCATACTGGCTATGAGCGGTAGAGGGTAACTGTATTTTACCGTGATCTTATTTAAACTTTGATAATCAATACACGGGCGCAAACCTCCATCCTTCTTCTTCACAAAAAAGAAACTCGAGGAGACAGGTGAGATGGAAGGCCGAATGTATCTCTGTCCCAGAGATTCGGTGACATATGTCTCCATAGCCGCAGTCTCCTCCTGTGACAGAGGATACACGTGACTCCTCGGAAGTGCAGCTTCTACCAAGAGATCTATCGCACAATCCCCCTGTCGATGGGGTGGTAATTGAGTCGCCTTCTTTTTACAGAAGGCGATTGCCAAATCGGCATATTCGGGAGGAATATGCATGGTGGAGACCTGGTTTGGATCTTCCACCATAGTGGCACCTAAGGAAACACCTACACACCTCCCTGAGCACTGACAGGACCATCCCCTGAGAGCCCTCTGTTGCCACGAAATAGTGGGATCATGCGAAGCCAACCAGGGAGTCCCCAACACAACAGGGAACGCAGGAGAGTCGATTAGGAAGAGACTAATTCGCTCCCTATGACTCTCCTGCGTTGTCATAGTGAGCGGAGCTGTGACCTCCCTAATTAGCCCCGACCCCAAAGGACGACTGTCTAAGGCATGTACAGGGAAGGGAACATCAACAGACACAATCGGGATCCCTAATCTCATAGCAAAGGAACGATCGATAAAAAGTTCCCAGCTGCGCCTGAATCTACTAGCGCCTTATGCTGGGAACGCGAGGAAAACTCGGGAAATTCTATCGACAACCACATGTGTGCAACAGGGAGCTCTGGGTGAGTGGTGTGCCTACTCACCTGGGATGACCCACCAGTACTCCGCCTGCTACCTCTACCTCCTGGGGAACCCCCCTAGCACCGACCAGCAGTGTGCCCTCTGCGGCCACAGTTGGTGCAGGGAATGGTCCCCCCTCCGGTCCCCCTCGTTGCAGCGCCTCCCAATTCCATAGGCGTTGGATCAGGAGCGCTGGGGGATGGAACTGACAGACCCCGATCAGGACGTCCGCGGGAGGCCAACAGGTTATCCAACCGGATCGATAGGTCTACCAGCTGGTCCAGTGGAAGGGTGGTGTCCCTGCAGGCTAGCTCCCATTTACATTTACATTTACATTTAGCTCCCGACGAACATCCTCTCGTAAGCTACACCTGTAGTGATCGATCAAGGCCCGCTCATTCCATCCCGCGCCGGCCGCCAGAGTTCTAAAATCCAGTGCAAAATCTTGAGCGCTCCTCATCCCCTGACGTAGATGAAATAGGCGTTCTCCCGCCGCTCTCCCCTCCGGGGGATGATCGAATACCGCCCGGAAACGGCGGGCGAACTCCTCATAATCATCCAACGTCTGACCTTCCCTACCCCAGATGGCGTTGGCCCATTCCAGGGCTTTACCGGTCAGACAGGAGATGAAGGCGCTCACTCTCTCGCGTCCCGAAGGGGCTGGCTGGACAGATGCCAGGTAGAGCTCCAGCTGGAGTATGAACCCCTGACACCCGGCAGCTGTGCCATCATACGCTCTCGGGAGCGAGAGCCAAATCCCACCGGATCCTGATGACGGAGAGGTGGACATCATGGTAGGTAGTGGGGAAACCTGAGGAGACGACACAGGGTTCACGGGAGAACCTCCTCTCTCCCATCGGTCCATGGTTTGCAGCACGCGATCCATGGCTGTACCCAGACTCTGCAGCATGGTCGTGTGCTGCTGAACGCGCTCCTCCATTTGAAGCGGAGGGCTGGCTGCACCTGCTGACTCCATTATATTGGTGCGTGATTCTGTCAGAGTCTATCTAGAAGATAGCGAAGGAGTCAGGCGCAGGACACAGGTAAGAGTAAAAGAACACTGTTATTTACTCAATCCAAGACCTTAACAAAAATCCCGTATAAAAACAAGGACAAAACAGGACATCGAACTCCAACATACGAAAGACAATCACGCACAAAACAGAAAGGGAAACCAGAGGGTTAAATAAGGAACAGAATTATGAGATGGGAACCAGGTGTGTAAACAGACAAAACAAAAGGAAAAATGAAACATGGATCGGTGGCAGCTAGAATGCCGGTGACGCCGAACGCCGCCCGAACAAGGAGAGGGAACAACTTCGGTGGAAGTCGTGACACCCTTGCATCACATTTTCATACTGGGCGAACAAAATACAAAAATACAATACAAAATATAACATGTGTAAATACCTGTTGTTAAATAGGAAACAGTACGTTAGTTGTGCAGGGCTTAACAGTATTGATGGCTGTCGATGGCAAAATCTGTAGCATGAAGACAACTGTGTTAGCAGTGGGCTTATGTGACCATTACGTCGGTGTATGCTAGCTAACACACATCCCTAACAGGTACCATATACCCACACATGTATAAATCAGTAATGTACAGCAAACTTGTACATATTGTAAAATAGAAAATAGAAAACAGTATTCAGAACGTGACCTACCCCTTGCATCACATTTTCATACTGGGAAGACCTGACGTTCGCGATCTCCCCCTATCTGCAAGCGGGGCCAATCACAACACACCTTATTGTCATCAGAGTTGAACCAACCAATAAGAATGCTTGAACATTAAATACACCTTTCTTTAGAGGCAAGTGGAAACATAACCAACCCTGTTACACAAGCACCAGCTGCCTAGCTGCTCTCTCACTAAGTCACGCCTATAGTGCATTGGGAAACGTGAACCTTTGAGCATAGCATGTAACAGACAACCTCCAACGCACATCGGGCTACAATCGCTGCTCATCTATGGTCTGTTTTAGCTAAGAGTCAAGCAGTTTAATGAAGGGAACACATGAATAAACAGCTTCATAGATGTAGCAAGCAGACCCCTGCCCACTACTAGAGTACTGTAATCATTGGTATTAGCATGCCTCTGGGGTCCCACAGTTCCAAAGTTGAAAAGTTCATGGCTTACTAAAAAAAATTACTTATGAAAAATAAACGGTAGCTATTTGGTTATGTAAGAAAACTGTATTTTTCTAGATGTTTAAGATCCCCGAAGCAACAGTCAGAGCTGCAGACACCAACACATTTGAAATCAATAATCACCATTGGCATGTGGGGGAGTGAGGGCAACAGAGCTAGACCCTTAGCTAGTTTAGGGGCATTTCCATATAAAATGACTCATGAGCACCAACATGTGAAGTTCATAGGAGCACGTCAAATTGGGTGTCAAATGAAAGATAAGGCTCTATATTGATGAGAAATTAAGGCATACAGTGCATTCGGAAAGTATTCAGACCCCTTGACTTTTCCACATTTTGTTACGTTACAGCCTTATTCTAAAATGGATTCAATCGTTTTTTTCCCTCATCAATCTACACAGAATACCCCATAATGACAAAGCAAATACAGGTTTTTATGAAATTTTGCTAATTTATTACAAATAAAAAACTAAAATGTCATGTTTACATAAGTATTCAGAACCTTTACTCAGTATTTTGTTGAAGCATCTTTGGCAGCGATTACAGCCTCGAGTCTTCTTGAGTATGACGCTAGAAGCTTGGCACACCTGTACTTAGGGAGTTTCTCCCATTCTTATCTGCAAATCATCTCAAGCTCTGTAAGGCTGGATGGGGAGTGTCACTGAACAGCTATTTTCAGGTCTCTCCAGAGATGTTAGATCGGGTTCAAGTCCGGGCTCTGGCTAGGCCTCTCAAGGACATTCAGAGACTTGTCCCGAAGCCACTCCTGCGTTGTCTTGGCTGTGTGCTTTGGGTCGTTGTCTTGTTGGAAGGTGAACCTTTGCTCCAGTCTGAGGTCCTGAGCGCTCTGGAGCAGGTTTTCATCAAGAATCTTTCTGTACTTTACTCCATCTTTTCCTCGAACCTGACTAGTCTCCTAGTCCCTGTCGCTAAAAAACAGGCCAATAGCATGATGCTGCCAGCACCATGCTTCACCGTAGGGATGGTGCCAGGTTTCCTCCAGACGTAACACTTGTCATTCAGGTTAAAGAGTTCAATCTTGGTTTCATCAAACCAGGGAATCTTGTTTCTCATGGTCTGAGAGTCATTTAGGTGCCTTTTGGCAAACTCCAAGCAGGCGTTCATGGACCTTTTACTGAGGAGTGTGTTCCGTCTGGCCACTCTACCATAAAAGCCTGATTGGTGGAGTGCTGCAGAGATGGTTGCCCTTCTGGAAGGTTCTCCCATCTCCACAGAGGAATTCTGGAGAGTGACCATCGGGTTCTTGGTCACCTCCCCGACCAAGGCCCTTCTCCCCCGATTGCTCAGTTTGGCCAGGCAGCCAGCTCTATGAAGTCTTTAGTGGTTCCAAACTTCTTCCATTTAAGAATGATGGAGGCCACTGTGTTCTTGGGGACCTTCAATGCTGGCCCTTCCTTAGATCTGTGCCTCGACTCAAACCTGTCTCAGAGCTCTACAGACAATTCCTTCATCCTCCTGGCTTGGTTTTTGCTCTGACATGCACTGTTAACTGTGGGACCTTATATAGACAGGTGTGTGCCTTTCCAAATCATGTCCAATCAATTCAATTTACCACAGGTGGACTCCAATCAAGTTGTAGAAACATCTCCAGGATGATCAATAGAAACAGGATGCATCTGCACCTGAGCTCAACTTCGAGTCTTACAGCAAAGGGTCTGAATACTTATGTGAATAAGGTATTTCTGTTTTTTTTATTATTAATAAATTTGCAAAAAATTCTAAAAAGCTGTTTTTGCTTTGTAATTTGTATTGTGTGTAGATGATGAGGAAAAGCAATTTATTTAATCAACTGTGGAATAAGGCTGTAACGTAACAAAATGTGGAAAAAGTCAAGGGTCTGAATACTTTATGAATGCACTTTAATAGATATAAAAAATTGCACTTCTTGTGGCTGGCAAGGCGCCTGCAGGCTGACTTCGGTCATCAGTTGAACCGTGTTTCCTCCGACACATTGGTGCGGCTTGCTTACGGGTTTAAGCGGGCAGGCGTTAAGGAGCACGGTTTGGCGGCTCATGTTTCGGAGGACGCATGACTCGACCTTCGCCTCTACCAGCCTGTTGGGGAGTTGGAGCAACGAGACAAGATCCTATTTGGATGTGACATAAAGGGGGTGCATTTTTTTTAAATAAAAACCATAATAATGTTGAAGTAAAGACCCCTGCTAACTAATAGCAATACTTATTTGCCTTCTGTAAATGTAAGAAACATTGCCTTGTGCCTTGTAATTCCGTTACCAAAAACACACATATCGTTAAGATATTTCCTATTTTCTCTCCCTCATGAGGAGGGAAGATAATGAATGGTCACAGAAGGAATTACCGAAAAATCAGTAATGGAATTACTGCAGTTGAATTGGCTACAATGGGAAATCACATTAGTCACAAACCCCAGTTGGGTCACCTGCTACTGTCCTCCCTTTCACTGGCATACTGTTATGTTCAGCTCATAACTGGTGGTCAAAGCAAGACTGTGAAAACAGTCTGGACAACCCCTCACTGTCCTTCTCTCTGCCACTCTCTCTCTCTTCTATCTGTCTCCAGTTAATGTCACCTCTCCCAACTCATACTGACACTTACCATGACACCTACCACCTACTCTCTTTCCATTTACTGTAACAAGCATCCTGACCCCCTGAGTACCGACCGAACACCGGACGTCCACGGACTTGAAAAGTTGTTGAAATTTGGTCAGTCCGCCCTGGGTCGACCAAATCTGAACCAATCATAGACGTCTATGTTTCACAAGTTTGGACAGCACAGTACAGAACAGTAAAGTCAATCAATCAATCAAGTTTATTTTATATAGCCCTTCGTACATCAGCTAATATCTCGAAGTGCTGTACAGAAACCCAGCCTAAAACCCCAAACAGCAAGCAATGCAGGTGTAGAAGCACGGTGGCTAGGAAAAACTCCATAGAAAGGCCAAAACCTAGGAAGAAACCTAGAGAGGAACCAGGCTATGAGGGGTGGCCAGTCCTCTTCTGGCTGTGCCGGGTGGAGATTATAACAGAACATGGCCAAGATGTTCAAAATGTTCATAAATGACAAGCATGGTCAAATGATAATAATCAGGAATAAATGTCAGTTGGCTTTTCATAGCCGATCATTAAGAGTTGAAAACAGCAGGTCTGGGACAGGTAGGGGTTCCATAACCGCAGGCAGAACAGTTGAAACTGGAACAGCAGCAAGGCCAGGTGGACTGGGGACGGCAAGGAGTCATCATGCCCGGTAGTCCTGACGTATGGTCCTAGGGCTCAGGTCCTCCGAGAGAGAGAAAGAAAGAGAGAAGGAGAGAATTAGAGAGAGCATACTTAAATTCACACAGGACACTGGATAAGATAGGAGAAGTACTCCAGATATAACCAACTGACCCTAGCCCCCCGACACATAAACTACTGCAGCATAAATACTGGAGGCTGAGACAGGAGGGGTCAGGAGACACTGTGGCCCCATCCGATGATACCCCCGGACAGGGCCAAACAGGAAGGATAAAGTAAAGTACAGAACAGTACACTACAGAACAGTACAGTACAGTTGTACATTAGAGTAGAGTTCAGCACAGTAGAGCACACTAGAGTAGAGTACAGTATAATCTACTGTATTGTACTGTACTCTACTGTACTGAACATATCTATTTTACTGTACTCAACTGTACTAAACTCTACTGTGCTCTACTGTTCTGTACTGTGTCTAAACTTGTGAAACAGATGTCTGTGATTGGTTCAGATTTGGTCTGGTCCGTACCAACCAAATGTGTTTTTGTTTGGAGGCGGAGCTCATTAGAATAATAACCAGTGTGTAGAATAATACCCATATATGCAAAAGAAGGATACTACATATTTCTATCTTCGTGTACCTATTCAGGATACATCACAATGAAGAGAATGATATTCACAATTATTAATCTCTCTATAGTAAAGATCATGGACCCATAATGTAATTCCGTTACCGTAATTACATTTCCGAATGTAAATCCACTTCACCTACTGTAGTTCAATAACCAAAATAATTTTTTTCAAACTCAAGTTGTCATGTCATAGCTGACACCACATTCTTTCTGCAGACATCTTTGATTTTTAATTCAGAGTAGATATTTAACAGAGTTTTTGGAAAACGTGTTCACATAAAAAAACTGAGGGAGATTTTACCGTAATTCTGCTACAAAACTTTACATCTGCACAGTTCTTCCAGTAAATGTGTTTTAGTGAAGTTTTCTGTGTAAATTGTCAAAGTACTGTAGTCCTTGTGCATAGACTTGTATGGTTTGTTAAACTTTGAAATCAATGGTTTTGGTTTGGCATACATTTTAAAGTGAGAAATCAGTCAAAGCGTAATTCCGTTAACATGGAATTGCCCATAGCCTAATGGAGGGGAAACATTGGTCTGAGAGCTTGCCATGCAAATTTAACCACCACCAGGCCTGTTGTCAGTTAGCCTAAACCCATCACACCATTCCTGAATGGTTCAGTGGGTTCAGACTGCAGACACCACACTGAGAGAAATAAACAAATAAGTAACAAACAAATAAGTCAACTTTGTCTCCTGTATGTTAAAAACACCAACTATCTCTCTCTGTCTGTCATCTGTCTCCCTGTCTCTTCACCAACTACAGGAATAAAGCACTAATTAGAGAATCACATTATCAATATGAGAGACCGTTTGTTCCATTAGAGAGATGGCATCGAGCCCCAGCCAGCTAGCAGCAGATTGATTTTTCCTGATGAGTGCTTAATTAAAGACAAGAGTCCACTGCAGATGGAGAAGTAGCACCTCACTGCCTCCATCTGTGACTACCGCTACCGCACTGCTCAGCAGGCAGTGTCCATGTGGCCAGTCCACACGGCAAGTTGTGTGAAATGGTGCATGGTGGATGTATGTATCCTTCCTAGAAGAAGGGGGAAAATGTCTGCTGTGATTACTCCATATTCTTAATTAATCTTATCCCTTTGTGATTCATATACTGTAATACGATCCATTTTGAGTAGTAGGCTATTTGGGTGGTGGGATAGTCTTATGAAGTCTTCAAAGGTTGTATAAAATAAGTTGTATACTGACTAAACCCTTTACCCTAATCACTGTCTGTTTATTAATCTCTTCCAGATGCTGAGCAGCCTGGTGTGATGCAGGGCATCAGCTAAAACTAAGTTGACTATTGGAGGGGTGTATAATGGCACACGGCGAGACCCAGATTCAGACACAGGACGCAGATGGTTAAAGTCCAAGATGTTTATTAACAATCCAAAAGGGGTAGGTAAGAGAATGGTCATGGACAGACAAAAGGTCAAAACCAGTTCAGAGTTCCAGAGGTACAGAATGGCAGGCAGGCTCGAGGTCAGGCAGGCGGGAATGGAGTCCAGAAAAACAGGCAAAGGTCAAAACCGGGAGGACTAGTAAAAGAGAATAGAAAAGCAGGCGCATGGGAAAACCACACTGGTTGATTTGAACATACAAGACAAACTGGCACAGAGAGACAGGAAACACAGGGATAAATACACCAGGGAAAATAAGTGACACCTGGAGGGGGTGGAGACAATCACAAGGACAGGTGAAACAGATCAGGGCGTGACATGGTGTCAGTTTGACTGTAAGCTCACGGGTACAAGCCCAATGCCCAGGCCCACAAATGGGATTTGTCTGTCAAACAGAACATCAGACTCACTGTTTGCCTGCACCTGGAAGATGAATTACGACAAATCCCTGCTTCTGATGACTTTGGGTATTCAATGGGAAGTTTAAGGTCTGAGTGACAATGTAGACTAATCACTACGAAGGGTATACTTATCTAGAGAAGTAATGTGATAAGTGTAGAACTGAATCATCTAACAAACATAAATAAAATGTACCATTTCATGAACTTAGTCTTTATTCATGCAGCAGGTAAATAATGCCATAGAAAGTATTGCCATATCGAGGAGATTGAAATACTGCTAACTTCCCTTTTCGTCCTCATGCTAACTAGCAGTAGCCACAGCAGCCATTATGGAATGGCATATTGTGTTGAACAAAAAGGAGCTGATTGACTGACACTGCCATTCCAAAATGGCGGTGTCGGCTACTACTAACTAGCATGAGGACAAAAAAGGCAGTTTTCCAGGAAATTAGCAGTATTTCAATCTCTTCGACGTATCAGTGTGGATAAAGGTAACATTTGGAGTACAGTGGCATATTCCATCCCTGCGTTGAGGTACGTTTCCCGACCCATATCTCATGCAGGCTCCATAGTGTATTAATTTAACCATGATTGTGTACAGACCCCAGTGCAGCTCAGCGTAAACAAGAGTAATGGTAGGGTCGGAATCTTCTGGCAAAATATAGGGTCCCCCCAGAATCTCACATTTCCCTTGTTTTTATTTATTTCAGATACCAAATCAGTAAGCTGCTATATTGACTTTACTTCATATATGGGTTATTGATCTGATAATGAAAATGTAACTCCTCCCCTCCGCCTTATAATAAACATTTAAAAACGTTAGAATATATTGTTGTATTTGTGAATCCACAAAAATGCTGAAGATTTTTGGTTTAATGTGCTTTCAATTGCTAAAAAGTTATCAAAGCCTTTTGAACAACTGGTGCTTTAATTTGGAGCAGATACTTATGGGTTTGGTAAGGAACAGATTGAAGAGAGATCAGAGCAGGAGCCTATCATTCTTATCTCTCCAGGGACAGAACATCCTGTACTCTCAGCTGAATGTCTTAAATGGCATATGAAGAGAAATTGGGTATTGGCTACAATATCTCCTCATTCATGCTTAGAGCTATGAAAATACAAAAAGGAGTGAATTATTACTCACACAGCACATTCATCCTGACTCCTTAAACCATTTCTGTGGAGACATTGAGCCTCACAGCTACATAATATGGAAATTGAGGCCTGGAAGTCAAAAAAAACTTCTTAACAAAAAAGGGAAATGGGTGATAGTGAAATAATTTAATGAAGTATGCAGAAGTAAATGTGCCAATTAATAGCTAGAGTATGTCACGTTTTCCCGGTATGAAGATTCACCTCTGAATCTTGTTAAGGGTTTGAGTCTTTTTAGATAATAAATGGATCAAGTTTAGTTCTATTCAGCTCAAGGCTCTGACCTTGGAGCAGGACAGTAGGCGGGTTAAAGATGGATAAGTAGGCTAAGGAAGGACACTGAGGATGCTCTACAGTACGATTTGTTTATAGAGCCTGTCCGATTCTTGTCTTTGATCATTCTGGAGAAGCTGCTGGGTGGACATCATCTCAACACATAGCTGCCAATGGCAAGGACAATACAGACATTAGCCTGCACTGAATTTATGCATGAGCACTGTGGTCTAACAGCAGTTTAGAGAGAAAAGCCATAGAGGGATAAGATTATTTTCTCCAATAATGCTCAGATTATTTGCATTTATGGTAAGGATCATCTGGAAATACATAACAGGAGAGTGCCTCAGGTATGAACTACACAATCTAAGTATATTTATGAATATCTTGTTTATTTCTTATATCCAAGACTTCACTACACCTCCGCATCACAAATGGAATAATAGAAAGCTGTCAACTAGACATCTGGATAGGTTTATCACAAACCTTGTTGCATTGAACACGATGTGAGAACATTATGTAATGAACAAAAGCCACTATGGCTTTTGAAGAAATAACTTAAGTCTTTAAGAATTTATTGTGAATGGTGATGCTTCTTTTTAATGGAAACTTGGCAAATGGAAAATGCACACTGAAACCAAACGATGGTCTTCTAGAAGATGTGCTGCTCAGCTTACCCATTGAACACAACAGACAAGCTGTTTACAAAGAAAATAAGCAATGACTTTCCAGTTGTTGGGTGGGTGTGTAGAACTAAACAGATTAATAAACGCAGCATTTGCCTGAGAAACGTGTCAATCGTGGTTGAATAGACTAGAGGGTGGATAAGAAGCACAGTGTGAAATGGGGACAGCATACACACAGACTTATAAATCAAAATCCACATTTGGAGAAGACAAAGCTTCACTGATAATAAAGAGTTGGATTTTCCTTGAGGGCTTAATTAAACCCTTAGAATCGAAATGCTATTATCAGTCCCCAACCCTGCACTGCAATTGACAGCATGGCCACTTTGCTTATGAGTCACCAGCCATTAGGGCCCTCTGATATTTGTTAGGTAACAATATATCAACATTGCTGCAACGTTTATGAGACATAAACGTGTTTCTCTGGGGGGCTATATGGCATGATACACACCCAGTAGTTATGTCTAGCCTATATAGGGAATAGGGTGCCATTTGGGATGTAATCTATGATTTAAAGTAGGTGGTTACACACCAGTGCTCAGTCTGAAAGAAAAGGATCATGCTTCTGGACACTAGGCAGAGTCAGACAGTGACCCATGCGAGTGGTTCTTCCCACATAATGACATCTTTTGAGGCTGCAGACTTCTAAATGATAAAAACAGGTGCTGAGCAGGTAGTTGCTATGCAACAATCGGGTGCGAAGCTAGCAGCAGCAGCCAGGTGGGCTTCAGCAGAGAGGAGTGAGCACACACAGAGGTGGTTATTAGAGACCTTGGAACACGGTGGGGGACTCTAAAAGGCTGCTGGAACCACAGGTAGAACGGAGACTTTTCCAGTTTAATAGGCAACCTGCAGCTTGGGCTTGTCTGGTGAAAGAGAGTCGAGCATAGTGGTTCTCTAAATTGTTTCAAATTCAGAGATGTAGACTTGAGTCCAGAGCGCTATTGTAATGCACAATACTGTATTGATTGCTTCTTTTCACATCCATTGTGTCAAAGAATGAACATTCTGTCTGGCCAGGCGGAAAAAAATACAAATTTTCTTATTGTAAAACATAAATATGAAGGAGAAAATGAGGCACAAAGATGAAATAGATTGGAGTTGATTGAACTGTTTCATGACAAGTTGATGCTATTTGAGCGTGCTGTTATAAATACATTTGAAAGTGAGATTGCCATTGCCATCTATGACACCGGTTTATCTCTGAAATAATTATATCCACAGATAATAAGAGCCTATTCTCTCTTCAGTATTTGGAGTTGAGATTGGTTGAGCAAAGAGGGGAACGGTGGGCTGAAACAAATCTACCTCCCTCACCACCACAGTGGAGGCTCATATGGATGGAATGTAATGAATGGTACCCTTACCACCACCTTCCCTTATTCACCACCACTCCCTCCTCTCTATCCCCAATCCCTGGAGTTTAATTAGGCTCTCTAAGCTCTGTCTGAATAATGAAACACCTGAGCACACCTGAATGTCTCTGCTCAAACAGACAGAACGAGACACACAGAGAGAGAGAGGGGGGGGGAGAGAGATGATTTGCATTTTGCGCCGTACTTCCTGGTAAGCCTGCCCTCCAAGGCTATGGTATAGAAGAAAATAACATAGATATTTGTCCACAGATGTGAAGATTATAGATTGTATGTCTACAATAATTTACATTCAATAACTGGGCTTACGTCTTTTTTTCTTAATTAAGTGTATGACCATTTGAAATGTGTTTGAAATGCAATGAAAAATACTTTACAAGACTACCATCTAGTGGTGTTTTTACACATTACAGCGGGTCAATTATCCTTCTCCAGGAGAGGAGAGGGATGTGGAAGCGCGAATGAGCAAGGCAGGGGCTAAGGAAATTATATGGGCACTGGTGGTGCAGAGCTGGCAGGAGCAGGAACAGCAACACTAAGGACAGGCATCTATTCCCTGTTCAGAGTAAAGTCGGGGAGGATGGTATGAAGGGACAGAAGAGAGGAGGCCATTTTTACAAGGCTACGGGTGGGACACAGTCGGTTTAATAAGTCATTATATGTGATAGGAAAGCGTCCAACAGGAAGGTGTGATTACCGCAAGGAAACAGAGACATTGGAGGGGTGGGTATAATTTGTAGAACGTTCCAACAGGAATCCGTTCCAAAAACTTCTTAAAGTACAAGGTTGCCAACAAACGCATACAATGTAACATGATCAATTCACCTAACGTTTGCTAAATAGCTGTCGAATAGGCATCAACTCACCACGTAGTTTATTCTTAATGTTTGTCAATAGATTACCAGAGTGAGGACAGACATTTTTCGGAATAAACATGGTGAGTGAAAAACGTAATTAATTAGCCCACTCCCTACCCGGTATCGTATTATGCTACTATACAACTTTGTATGCGTTATTTGTGGGCAACCCTGTTATTTACGAAGTTTTTGGATCAGATTCCTGTTGGAACGTTCCAAAAATTATACCCACCAACATTGGAGCATGTGCTGATAGTGTGGGCAGTATGATAGGGAAAGAGACTGAGAATAGGGGAGAATGGGATACAGTAATTGAGTTTAAGTAGCATACTGAGTTGAACATCGTTAGATACAATCACAAATATTTTGTTATATTTTTTAAGAGAAACGTTATTTTGTTATATTTTTTAAGAGAAACGTAGCTGGCAGATAGGATTCAGTTCCTCCCAATAAAGTAGGTGGCGGTAATGCTCCACAACGTTGGATGCCAACTGCCGATAAACGCCAAAGAAGAACACCAGCCGTACCGCTGATAAACCGAACAGAAGAGCGTCAGCTGCATTGACCACGTGACATTTGAAGATGGCTGCCTGCATGGAGAGAAAAATAAATTCAGGTACGTGTCACTATCTCTGGATAACGCAAATAATTAACCCATATGACTCTCCCCATGTCTCTATAAGAGGTATATATGAACGCAATTGCCTATTTAAGAAATACCTAATTTAATACACGTTAACCCTTCAATATTGCTAAAGAAGTAGCTAGCTGTTCAACTTGCTAGCTATAACTACCTGTAAAATGCAATTCTGACAACTTCTTTTTCAGGATTCACTCATACGGTATCATGACTTTGATGCAAATAAAGTAGCTAAGTAATGTGTATAATGTTTTGGAGTCAGTTATTCACAATGTGATATTGTGCTTGTACTCATTGGGGACGATTCAGACTTAGGAACTTTACGCCTTTTCTACGCACTTCTCAGTATTTGGTATTCAGACTTACCTTATTCAGTCCCATAACGTGCTCTGCAGTTGTGGCTACCAAACATATTTTATTGTGGAGTTTAAATTCAATAGGGTTTTCAGTACATTATTTATCTTAAAGCCATCCCGTTTAAATACGGTGTACCTTTTTTTTTTGCTCGAATTTTGTCAACAGACTAGAATATATCGAGAAAATGGTTCAGAATATTAGGGATCAATGAAAGAAAGCCATCAAAATATATGTATATTCCTCTCCGTTTCAGCACCAATTGGTATATGTAAAAGGGGTACACAGAATCTCTGAATGTCTCCCCTATGTGGAAGCTAGGTAGTAAATTGCAACAGTACTAGGCTGCATTCAAAAGACATTTCCCCGTAACATGGTGGAGACTCACGCTTGAGCATTTTACTTTCGGTTTTGGTCCACCAGCTTCAAACGGTTGTAAAAATGTTATTTTTTGTTATTGAAAATATATTTCACAGCGATTTTAATGGTACACGGATTCCTTACACGATTCAGTGCTTGATTTCTCAGAAACTGAAATTGAGTTAACTCTAGAATTTAATAACCAGGAAATGAGTGGGCTGCTTGACCCGATTTCCGCTAGATAACTCAGCCAAAAAATATCCTATGTGTAGCTCCTTTAAAAATAGTCTGATCTTGTAGATTTTTTAGATTTAGTAAATAATGTCATTTATGAATCAAAAGTTCTACAACCCATGTTGGAATATTAGTGTACATTTTTAGTGTACTTTTTCTCTTTCCAGTTAGCGGGTAGATTTGCTTTTAGCCAAATCTTTTTAGAGCCAGCCAAATAATTTCATGTTTTGAAAAGTTATCCTAGATCAGGATTCATTGTTTGAATGGTAAGATGCCAATCATTTGAGTGTGAGTGTACTATGGTAAAGTTGATATGCTTCAGTTAGCCATATGACTGGTTTCACATTTGTCTCCAGCGATTTATAAGGTAAAATAGATCTATAACAAGTGTCATTATTTTTACTATTCCCTTATCCAGATGGATTACTCATTTAACTAGCTCTTATCAATAGCTATTATCAAGTTGTAAATTTAAAGTGCATGGAGAATGGTGTTTTTATCGGGGGAAAATAAAGTAGATGCTTTTTCCACTTGGAACCGGCAGGTTGGCTAGACCTTATTCGTGGTTTCTTTGCGCATAAATGTGGAATTATTAGGGAATTAAGTCAAGGTCAGAGTACAGCGTATCATCTGTAGACACACCTCCGCCACACCTTCATATATTCTATCTCCACCCCAAATGAATAGGTGAATAGGATGCTGTTCTCATGCTTAAGTTCAAGATCAGAATATGCATAGAGAGAAGTGCATACAAAGTGAATTATGTTCCATTTACGTGCGCTTAACTTATTTTTTTTTGTCATATTGCTTAGTTTTAATGCTCCATTTTTGAGAAGGGGTGAGAATCATATCAAGCAATGTTTAATAAGAGCATGTTTCACTCTCTCCCCTCAGATGAACAGGAGTGGATACTGGAGCCTCTGTGTTTCCCTGAGCAGCCTGCTACAGACATCGGCACCAACTCATCCTCTCATCATGACATGGAGGTGGTGACCTGTGTGCTCTGCTCTCACTCCGCCCCTTTGTCAGAGAAGGACCGCCTCCTAAAGCACCTAGTACTGGAGCACAAGCTGGTCATCGCTGATGTCAAACTCATCGCTGACTTTCCTAAGTATGCAGCAGAGATACTATATTTGTATATATCCTGAGTATACAAAACCATTATTTTCATGACATAAACTGACCAGGTGAAAGCTATGATCCCTTATTGATGTAACTTGTTAAATCCACTTCAATCAGTGTAGATGAAGGGGAGGAGACTGGTTAAAGAAGGATTTTTAAGCCTTTAGACAATGAGCCATTCAGAGGGTGAATGGGCAAGACAAAAGATTTAAGTGCCTTTGAACTGGGTATGGTAGTAGGTTCCAGGTGCACCGATTTGTGTCAAGAACTGCAACGCTGCTTGGCTTTTCATGCTCTCAACTTTTTCCCATGTGTATCAAGAATGGTCCACCACCCATAGGACATCCAGCCAACCTTGCACAACTGTGGGAAACATTGGAGTCAACATGGGCCAGCATCCCTGTGGAACGCTTTCGGTGTTCAGCCATGTGTGGGCCTTGGAGGGCATAGGCCATCCACTGGGGAGTCAGGTCCAGCCAATCAGAATTAGTTGGGGTTTTTTTCCCGCAAGAGCTTTATTACAGACAGAAATACACCCCCCCCCCCCCCAGACGATCCCGCAGGTGAAGAAGCCAGATGTGGAGGTCGTGGGCTGGCGTGGTTACAAGTGCGGTTTTCTAAAATAACGTTGGAGGCAGCTTGTGGTAGACAAATGAACATTCAATTATTTGTCAACAGCTCTGGTTGACATTCCTGCAGTCATTATGCCAATGTAACGGATGTGAAATGGCTAGCTAGTTAGCGGGTACGCGCTAGTAGCGTTTCAATCAGTTACGTCACTTGCTCTGAAACCTAGATGTAGTGTTGCCCCTTGCTCTGCAAGGGCCGCGGCTTTTGTGGAGCGATGGGTAACGATGCTTCGTGGGTGTCAGTTGTTGATGTGTGCAGAGGGTCCCTGGTTCGCGCCCGTGTCGGGGCGAGGGGACGGTTTAAAGTTATACTGTTACACCAATTGCATGCTCCCTCAACTTGAGACATCTGTGGCATTGTGTTGTGACAAAACTGCACATTTTAAAGTGGCCTTTGTCCACAGCACAAGGTGCACCTGTGTAATGATCATGCTGTTTAATCAGCTTCTTGATATGCCACACCTGTCAGGTGGATGGATTATCTTGGCAAAGGAGAAATGCTCACTAACAGGGATGTAAACAAATTTGTGCACAATGAGAGAAATAATCTTTTTGTGGGTATGGGACAACTCTGGGATTTTTTTATTTCACCTCATGAAACATGGGATCAACACTTTATGTTGCGTTTTATATTTTTTGTTCAGTGTATAAAATATATTTTCTACGGTATGTAGCCTCTCTTGAGTCCTCCTGACCACATAATAACTAGAATGCATCTATTTCTATGGTCCTGATTATCAAGTTCCCTATCACAATTGCGGCACAGGTTTGATGTTTGATCTATACAAACCGTTATTAAACAGTAATAGCTGTTATGAAAACTGGGATAAATCACATGGAGAGATTGTCAAGCGTGGCTGGCTACTTTTTGTGTACAGTTCCCTCCCTCTTCTCCAGAGGAAATGTATCACATGTCTATCACACAAAAAATTAACTGTGTTCTACTGTGTCCATTTCTTTCAGATACATGGAATACTGGAAGAACAGAATCTCTGAGAAACCCATCACAGATTTCTGCAGTGTGATCAAGACTAACTCGCAGGGCCCTGTTGGTAAGTAGTATTAATATACTATAGATAGCCTTGAGGTTCACAATATGGCTGCTTCTACTTTACCCTGTTCTTGCATTATATTATTTAATATACCCTCTTGATGTGCTTTTCAGAAAAACAGGAGCATTACTTCCTTCTGTGTGATGTCCTGCCAGAGGACAGGGTCCTCAGAGAACATCTCCAACAGAAACGACTGGTGAGTTACATTTTAGTCAATTAGGGTTAAGTGCCTTGCTTGACAGATTTTTCACCTAGTCGGTGCTGGGATTTGAACCAGTGACCTTTCAGTTACTGGCCCAACGATCTTAACCGCTATGTTATCTGACAAGTTTTCAGAACAACCTCTATTTTATGTATACACTATACTGTATGTCCCTAGGCTAATATTCACAAAGCATCTTAGAGTAGGAGCGCTGAGCTAGGATCAGGTCTTCCCTGTCTGTAGAAACATTCTTATTATAATCTAAAAGACAAAACTGATCCTACATCAGCACTTCTACCCTGAGACACTGTGACTTCCCACTGGGACTGCATAGTTTAATTTATGCTAGTAACTTACACTGTTGGTCCACAGGAGGAGATCCTGGAGCAGCAGCAGAGGGAGAGGGATGACGGCAGCTTCCAGCGCATCTGCATGTTCTGCAATGACGAGTTCACTGGGAACAGGTCGTCACTGCTCAACCACATGGCCAGGGAGCACTCGTTCAGCGTGGGACTGCCTGACAACATAGTGTACTGCGTAGAGTTCCTTGACCACCTACAGAGCAAACTGGATAAGTAAGTTAGTTTTTGGAATGGATATCCTTTTTATGTTAATGTTTGTTTGTTTGCTATTTTTATCATTTGAAAAGAAAATTGTCATCTGTAGCCATCTGTAATTTACTAATTGGTAACACTGTAGTAACGTTTTCCAGTACTTTTTGTTTTTCTGTGAAGGAGAGTGCTGGTTGGTGTCACACAGACATTAGCATTACTCAACCAAACAATGTTTCACAGAGCTTTGAGTGTTTCATTGTTTTTTGTTCCCAGTCTGCAGTGCCTGTATTGTGAGAAAACATTCAGAGACAAGATGACACTGAAGGATCACATGAGAAAGAAACAGCACCGCAGAATCAATGGCAACAACAGCGAGTATGACTGCTTCTACATCATCAACTACCTGGTACGCTCAGTGTTGTGTGAGAGTATAACTAATATAAATGCATATTGCCATATTTGACCTGAAAATATATTATTTTCACATTTAATTAGTTTAAAGGGTCATCAAATGATGATAGACCATAGTCTTTATCTATTTCCCCTGCTACAGGAGCTGGGGAAAACATGGGAAGAGGTCCAATCTGAGGATGATCGGGAGATGGAGGATGAAGATGAGTAAGGATTTTCCTAGTGACACAGTCATTGTTTGGGATGGTCAAATAGTAGGTTAGATGATTTGTAATCAGTGTTCTCTTGGATTGAATGGTATGCACTTTTGCAGTGTTGTATTTACCATTGAGGAAATGGCTGTCTGTTCTCTCTTCAGTGATTGGTCAGACTGGCAGGCTCACCCAGTGTGTGCTGTGTGCCTGTTCTGTGAGCAGCAGTCAGAGAGCATGGAGAAGATCTACACACACATGGAGGTAACAGTCCCCTTACGCAGTTGTTGACAAATTAGGCCCATGCATTGCCGGTTTGGGAACAGCTACTTCAATATGGTTCATGGATCTGTTTTTCTTCACCATGCATTTTCAGGAAAGCCACGGATTTGATCTGCACAAGTTGAAAACCGAACTCAGTGAGTAATATTGCACACCTGCTATGCTTTGTTGTACAAAACCCACCATAAAAACAAACACGTACATCCATCCAAATGAATGGGCATACCAGTTCTTCCCAAACTAGGGCTACATTTACAGGCAGCTGAGTTATATTTTTCCACTAATTGGTCTTTTGACCAATCAGATAAGCTCTTTTGCCAATAATTAGGCAAGGGATCATAATTTGGTTGTGTGTATAAATGCAGCCTAAGTGGCCTGATAAGCATGTCTTCTCCCAGATCTGCGGTTCTACCAGCAGGTCAAACTGGTAAACTACATCAGACGAGAGATCCACCAGTGCCGTTGCTACGGTTGCCAGGAAAAGTTTGGGTCCAAACCTGAGGTTATACGTCATGTAATGGAGGCAGGTCACGTGATGCAGCTACCAGAGACGTCAACCTGGGACCAACCACAGTAAGTCTGGAGCTCTCATAAGTGATGTGCATGGAAAATGTATTGTTTACTTGTAATATTGTTAACTAAAACCATATTAAGAACAATAACAAGACTATTGTTTTACTACAGTTTAAAAGTGATGTGTTATTGGAATGCTGAATGAATGGTATTGTTAATTGCTCAACTCTCCATCTGGTGGCTATTGTAACTGTTTCTGATGTCTAAGTGCCAGTCATTACAGCCCATTCTCCAATCCAGGTATTACTTCCCCACCTATGAGAACGACGCCCTCCTCTGTGCCTTGTCGGACAGTGACAGTGAATCAGAACACACAGGCCCTTGGGGAGACGTCCCTGTCATAGCTGAGGACATCTCTAACCTGAAAGTCCTGAAGCAGACTAGCGTCCTCAGCCACCTTCTGAAGAACACAGACAGCTCTAGTTAAAAGGCTGGATGGAAGGACCAATGATGTTATAAACTCAGTGGAGGATGCTCAGGGGAGAACGGCTCATAGAGGGACACAGTGCAACAACTTCTTGCTTCGCTGTATCTCCAACAAGCCAGTGATGCTCATCACACTGTGCACTTAGCAGACCAGCACGCATGTGCAGAAATGAACATGGCCTGTTTCACAAGAATTTCCTGAGCCTGGACTACATTTATGTATGATTTAATGTCGTACATGGTGATTTGTACCAAGTATAACATACCTGCAGGTGGATTTAAGTTTCATACAGTATGATTGCTGACAAACGTGACCTCACTGCAGAGATGTGACAATTGCTGAATGTAAATAAACATTATGAATATACTATAACTGATGGTTCCCTCTCGTTTAGCTTGCTTATACAATAGCTGTATGAATGGCAGGTAGCCTAGTGTAGGTTGCAAGATCGAATCCCCGAGCTGACATGGTAAAAATCTGTCGTTCTGCCTCTGAACAAGGCAGTTAACCCACTGTTCCTAGGCCATCATTGAAGATAAGAATTTGTTCTTAACTTACTTGCCTAGTTAAATAAAGGTAAAATAAAAAAACACAACACATTTTCTAAACCCTGAGCTGCAATAAAGTAAAAAAAACAGTCTACAGATTAAATTGGAATCTGTCTGTTACTTAATAGACATCCATTTTCTAGTGCTTTTTGTCAGCCTTGGTGGTCTTAACATGAATAATGTGTTGTGTGGCTTTGTCCAGAACCACCTGCCGTATAGTCGACCCCAAACTGCAAAGTACTCAGTGTCTCCACCACGTCATTCACATCAGGACTCACATTCAAACACGTCACTGAAACAGACAAACACAGAAGTAACACATTTTGGATAAGTAATACGTTCAGTTAAAATACATCACAAAATCATAAGCAATGCATCCTGTCAAGACGTTTCAGTATTTGGAAATGTCGAAGTCAGATTATTTTCAGTATTTTAGAGGAAAACTTTACCTTAGCATCTCCACTGAGACATGGCTGAAGCAGGTGTGTAAGTTGAGTTTAAATGTCACATGCAGCGTATTACATTTCAGGGCACTGAAAACCTAAGCACAGAGAATACCTTCTGTAAGTCATGGTCCCCTCAAATGCACAAAAAATGTAAAACAATTCTTTCACGAGTTCCAGAAGGCAAGCTTAATCAAGCCAAGCTCAAGGATTTCAAAGAAAATATCTGCCCCCACCCCATAAACACCACATCTCCTCACATCAGAGTGTGAGCTACCCGTCCCAGGGACATCAAGGATTTGTTGATGACTGCGGTCTCGACCAGTCTGTCGTTTGGCTTCTGTCTTGGCGATGAGCTCGGACCCCGCCAAGTCACACAGGGTATTGTGAGACGACACAATCTGTACCCTCCACAGTCAGGGTGAGCAACAGGTGGACCGAGAGCTGAAGAGGGAGAGGCTCTTCCTAGCAATGGGTTCACAACCATACTGGTATTGACATGACTTGAGGTAGGCCTATCTTTTATCTTTATTTTGGTTGAGCCAATCTTTCTATTTTCCCCATTTCCATCACGTTCAGAATGCCGTCCTCGGTCTTCACCTCGACGTGGGTCAGCCCAGACACAGAGATGGACTTCCTCTAGGTCAATATCTCTAATGAACTGGTGGGACTTTGATAGGAGATCATTTAGGTCAGGGTTTCCCAAACCGGGTCCTGGGGCCCCTCCTAGGTACACGTTTTGTTTTTTGTCCTAGCACTACACAGCTGATTTAAATAACCAAAGCTTGATTATGAGTTGGTTATTTGAATCACCTGTGTAGTGCTAGTGCAAAAACCTAAATGTGCACCCAGGGTGGGCCCCAGGACTGAGTTAGGGAATCTCTGGTATAGGCTGTCATTGTAGATTTCCAACATGTGTGTAAGTCGTCCTAGGATAGAATGCAGACGCTACTGTATATCCATCCGCACAAGACCTTACTATGGGCAGGGTCCCTTCAAATACTTCCTCCTGCATGGAGAGACAAATTGAGAGAGCACACCGGCACAATATCTAATACCATCACAAAAACAAATGTTCTAATCACAAGAGGTTGGTGGCACCTTAATTGGGGAGGATGGGCTCGTGGTAATGGCTGGAATGATCTCAAACATTAAAAAAACATGGTTTCCATGTGTTTGATGCCATTCCATTTGCTCCGTTCCAGACATTACGAGCTGTCCTCCCCTCAACAGCCTCCTGTGGCCCTAATCCATTGGGTTCTGTGTTTCAATTAAATTCACCTACCTGTGAGGTGCTCAAGGGTTAAACTTGATCAAATAGTAACTTATTCTTGGTTCCCTTGTTGTTGACCAGATGCTCCTGGTCTGAGTATCTGCCAGTGTCCCCCTGGAGCTTCAGCAGCTTGTTGTAGAGGACCTCCTTGTAGAGCAGGGATGGGTTGTGGGGGCCACAAAAAATCTGAACTCATCATGGGGGGGGGGGGCAGTGGTCCACGGGTCTGCATACCCACATCCATCCCCCAACTTGCGGTAAAAACTATTTATCTCCCCCCTTTAACAGTATGCTTAGGGTCATTGTCCTGCTGGAAGACTGAAACAGGTTTCCTTCAAGAATTTCCCTGTATTTAGCACCATCCATCATTCCTTCGATTCTGAACAGTTTCCCAGTCCCTGCCGATGAAAAACACCCCCACAGCATGATGCTGCAACCACCATGCTTCACTGTGGGGATGAGGTTCACGGGGTAATGAGGTGTTGGGTTTGCACCAGACATAGAATTTTCCTTGATGGCCATTTTATTCTCATTTGACCAGAGTAACTTCTTCCATATGTTTGGGGAGTCTCCCATATGCCTTTTGGCAAACACCAAACGTGTTTGCTTAATTTCTTTACGCAATGGCTTTTTTCTGGCCACTCTTCCATAAAGCCCAGCTCTGTGGAGTGTATGGCTTAAAGTGGTCCCATGGACAGATACTCCAATCTCCGCTGTGGAGTTTTGCAGGTCCTTCAGGGTTATGGTCTCCTTGTTGCCTCTCTGATTAATTCCCTGGTCTGTGAGTTTTTGTGGGTGGCCCTCTCTTGGCAGGTATGCTGTGGTGCCATATTCCTTCCATTTTTTAATAATGGATTTAATGATGCTCCTTGGTCTTCATGGTGCCGCTTGCTTGGCGGTGGCCCTTGCTTAGTGGTGTTGCAGACTCCGGGGCCTTTCAGAACCAGTGTACAGTCGTGGCCAAAAGTTTTGAGAATTACACAAATATTAATTTCCACAAAGTTTGCTGCTTCAGTGTCTTTAGATATTTTTGTCAGATGTTACTATGGAATACTGAAGTATAATTACAAACATTTCATACGTGTCAAAGGCTTTTATTGACAATTACATGAAGTTGATGCACAGAGTCAATATTTGCAGTGTTGACCCTTCTTTTTCAAGACCTCTGCAATCCGCCCTGGCATGCTGTCAATTAACTTCTGGGCCACATCCTGACTGATGGCAGCCCATTCTTGCAAAGTCAATGCTTAGAGTTTGTCAGAATTTGTGGGTTTTTGTTTGTCCACCCGCTCTTGAGTATTGACCACAAATTCTCAATGGGATTAAGGTCTGGGGAGTTTCCTGGCCATGGACCCAAAATATTTATGTTTTGTTCCCCGAACTACTTAGTTATCATTTTTGCCTTATGGCAAGGTGCTCCATCATGCTGGAAAAGGCATTGTTCGTCACCAAACTGTTCTTGGATGGTTGGGAGAAGTTGCTCTCGGAGGATGTGTTGGTACCATTCTTTATTCATGGCTGTGTTCTTAGGCAAAATTGTGAGTGAGCCCTCTCCCTTGGCTGAGAAGCAACCCCACACATGAATGGTCTCAGGATGCTTTACTGTTGGCATGACACAGGACAGATGGTAGCGCTCACCTTGTCTTCTCCGAACAAGCTTTTTCTGGATGCCCCAAACAATCGTAAAGGGGATTCATCAGAGTAAATGACTTTACCCCAGTCCTCAGCAGTCCAATCCCTGTACCTTTTGCAGAAAATCAGTCTGTCCCTGATGTTTTTCCTGGAGAGAAGTGGTTTCTTTGCTGCCCTTCTTGACACCAGGCCATCCTCCAAAAGTCTTTGCCTCACTGTGCATGCAGATGCACTCACACCTGCCTGCTGCCATTCCTGAGCAAGCTCTGTACTGGTGGTGCCCCGATCCCGCAGCTGAATCAACTTTAGGAGACGGTCCAGGCGCTTGCTGGACTTTCTTGGGCGCCCTGAAGCCTTCTTCACGACAATTGAACCGCTCTCCTTGAAGTTCCTGATGATCCGATAAATGGTTGATTTAGGTGCAATCTTACTGGCAGCAATATCCTTGCCTGTGAAGCCCTTTTTGTGCAAAGCAATGATGACAACACGTGTTTCCTTGCAGGTAACCATGGTTGACAGAGGAAGAACAATGATTCCAATCACCACCCTCCTTTTGAAGCTTCCAGTCTGTTATTCGAACTCAATCAGCATGACAGAGTGATCTCCAGCCTTGTCAACACTCACACCTGTGTTAACGAGAGAATGTCAGCTAGTCCTTTTGTGGCAGGGCTGAAATGCAGTGGAAATGTTTTTGGGGGATTCAGTTCATTTGCATGGCAAAGAGGGACTTTGCAATTCATCTGATTACTCTTCATAACATTCTGGAGTATATGCAAATCGCCATCATACAAACTGAGACAGCAGACTTTGTGAAAATTAATATTTGTGTCATTCTCAACTTTTGGCCACGACTGTATATATACTGAGATCATGTGACAGATCGATTTCACACAGGTGGACTTTATTTAACTAATTATGTGATTTCTGAAGGTAATTGGTTGCACCGGATCTTATTTAGGGGCTTCATAGCAAAGGGGGTGAATACATATGTGCGCACCACTTTCCATTTTTTTCACTTCACCAATTTGGACTATTTTGTGTATGTCCATTACATGAAATCCAAATAAAATACATTTAAACTACAGGTTGTAATGCAAGAAAATAGGAAAAACACCAAAGGGATGAACACTTTAGCAAGGCACTGTATGTGAGTCCCCAGGACTAGGGGGTCCTGATTTGAAAAACACTGCATTAACATTAAGTTTGTTCCAAATCCGTAAACTCCGTCAATATCTCGCATAATATTCTCTGATAGCCTGAAAGGAGGTGGTTGGCTGCATTACAGACTAATTGACACTTAATGACCTTATGAAGCGATTACAGAAAAGAACTGCCAGTGTATGCATTTCACAGCAAAGTGGAATAGACAGGCCTAGTTTATTGCATACCAGCAGAGTGCATAATATGTCCACTGAAACAGTACCATAATGTGTCTGTATATCAATCAATTAAAAACACTGAAATCTCCATTTTTATTGCATAGTTGAGACTTCCATCAATGCTTAAGATTAAAACATGTCCATACATATACAGTTGATTAGGCTAAGCTTGCATATCTAAATCACTGTATATGATATGATAAACCCCAGAACACAATCATGCATAAATGCAAGATCACATCCTACATTGGGTCCATATTCCTCCAGGTAGTGCAATCAGTATAGGTACAGTAACAACCCTCAGACTCCCTGAGGTAATTATAGTAGATACCAGACGTCCCAAAAGCAGTATAAACAAAGTTATTCATACAAAAGAAATGAATAGCAGATGTGAAACAGCAGTGATAGGGAAAGGGGGATACCTAGTTAGTTGTACAACTGAATGCATTCAACTGAAATGTGTCTTCCGCATTTAACCCAACCCCTCTGAATCCGAGAGGTGTGGAGTGCTGCCTTAATCGACATCCACGTCTTCGGCGCCCAGGTAACAGTGGGTTAACTGCCTTGCTCAGGGGCAGAACGACAGATTTTTACCTTGTCAGCTCTGGGATTCGATCCAGCAACCTTTCGATATTCTTCAAAGCTTTGACATTAAGTAGTTAATTAAAAGCTGAATATACAAATAGGCCTAGGTGTATGGAAACACATGGATAGCAATCAAATATGAAAGTATTGAATTAGAAATCCACATTCCACTCTTGAAAATAAATTAAATACCTATTATCGTAATACAATATCTTAGTAACCTGATATCCTTTTTTGAACAGGGACAAAAAGGCCATTTGTGAAAAATATCAGATTTACAAAGCTGGATGGGGGCATGCATTGGTCATAATTCATGAATAGTGCAATCAGTGTAACCACTGCAACTTTTTGTTGTTTGAAAATCCAATCTGGGAGAGTGACAATATGATACCACTTCACTACAGCAGCAGGGCTTCTCAGCCTGAAATTGTGATAAACAGGGAAAAAGAGGTATACATTTCAATTAGAATTTTTAGAGAGATTGAATTAATAGAAAAGTTTAAAAAAGGTGGGAATATGCAGGTACAACTGGAGTTCAGAGAACGGTACAACTACCCCAATAAACCCACCAAAAGACTAGAAATGAATTGATTTAAAATAAAACTCTAATCAAATAACCACCACTAATGAATCTATAGAATGACTTGTAAGGAATAGCCAAACAATAATTTGGGATAGAAACATGTAGTACTACATCAAAATACCATAGTATATCAAAATCAGGAACCTCATATCAGTAACTTTGTACTTTAGCACACATAAGCAAAACATATAGCTCACACACACACACACACTATCTGTAACTGTCTAGTTAGTCATTAAAGGGAAACCTTGGGATTTCAGCATGCTAGCAGATACCCAGACTTCCACTCATTGTGCTAATGCTAGTGACCTGTAACTTCCTTCATACTGGACACAGAGACATGATATCCACTAGTTCATCTGACTCTGGGGAAGTAGATAAAGGGCCTCATTGCCAAACTCCCGAAGTTTCCTTTAAGATTTCACAATCAACAGCTGCCTTCACTGAGGGTCCTAAAAACTCAGCGATCAATATCACACAACCAATCAATCAATTACAAAAACTGATTTAGAAAACATTTCTGTACGGTGAAAAACGTGTAAATACAAAGTGAAGAAGCCTTAGACAGTATGGATCATACAGAGGTGAATTTCTAAGATTTTACCAACTTGAACCCTTGGCCAGTGTCTAGTATGGCCGGGGGAAACCAGTTGAGTTTGACCCTTTTAAGGCACCGTAGGCAGACACTGCATAGCCAAAGCAGGTTCAGCCCCCCACACCAGAGAGCTAACTGGACCACGGGGTAGGTCATCCTGGGGAAGTACATCCTCCAGTGTTGAGTGACATCACTTTCTGTGGGCAGGTGCAGTGTGTAATCACTCCAGTGCTTAGAGATGCCGTAGGCAGCGGTGACAGTCCTTCCCCTCTCCGACCACTGGACAGTGCTGTCTGCATTGCAGTTGTACTCCACCCACTGAGAGGTGAAGTCCCCAAGCTGGGGGGTGTCCTGGAGCTCAATATCCGTGGCTCGGGCTAGCTGGGCCCCCTGCACCGCCACATAAAGCCCCCCCACCTTCCTTACCTCCTTCACCCAGGGTAGGGAGTTCTCACTGTCCAGGACCAGGATGAGGCGGGAGCAGGAGTCACTGTTCTTCTCCCTCCACCATTCCAGGATCTTGTCCAGTTGAAGGGTGCCCCCTCCTGACAGACAACCACAGCACAGGGCAGAGTTAGAGAGAGAGCAGTAGAATGCTGTGGTGGATAGTACTTTATTTTGTGGTTTCAGTACCATAAAATAATGTGCTACAGAGAGTGAGTTAAAGTAACTGAGCTTCACAGAATGACAAAACTTCTAAGTGATTGGTACCTGCTAGTGCCCACTCTCCGCTGCGGTGGGTATGCCCACTGTAAAACACCACATAGGTGTCATGGCGAGGCCCATCGGCTGTGCAGAGCTCCATGAAGGCTTTGAGCTTCACCTGTAGGGCTTCCAGAGTCACCCCGCTGGTGGAGTAGTCGCAGCCGAACGTCTCGATCATGTGGTGGGAGAAGAAATTCTGTATACTGTTCAACATGCCCGTGGAATGCATGTTCAACATATGTACCTGATCCGGAGGTAACAGAGTGGGCTGCCCATCAGGACTGCAAGGGAGAGAGGGAATGAAAGGGTGAAGAGAAGGGAAGGAGTGAGGATGATTGCAGTAAGGGTATGTGAAATTAAAGACTGTAGAAAAGTATGCGCCCGTGTGTTGAGTAAGTATAGTATAGTTTGTACTGTACTGTGCCTTCAGAAAGTATTCATACCCCTTGACTTGTTACACATTTTGTTGTGTTACAGCCTGAATTCAAAATGGATTAAATATTTTTTCCCCCTTACCCATCTACACACAATACCCCTGGACAAAGTGAAAAAGTGAACAAAATGTTTTTAGAAATTTTTGAAAAAGTATTGACAATTAAATACAATAGTATCTCATTTATATAAGTATTCACACACTTGAGTCAATACATGTTAGAATCACCTTTGGCAATGATTACAGCTGTGAGTGTTTCTGGGTAAGTCACTAAGAGCTTTCCACACCTGGATTGTACAATATTTGCACATTATTATTTTTAAAATTCTTCCAAGCTCTGTCAAGTAGGTTGTTGATCATTGCTAGACAGCCATTTTCAATACGATTTAAGTCAAAACTGTAACTAGGTCACTCGGGAACATTTGATGTCGTCTTGGTAAAGCATCTCCAGTATATATTTGGCCTTGTGTTTTAGGTTATTGTCTTGCTGAAAGGTGAATTGGTCTCTCCGTGTCTGTTGGAAAGCAGATTGAGCCAGGTTTTCCTCTAGAATTTTGCCTGTGCTTAGCTCTATTCCGTTTATTTTTTATCCTGAAAAACTCCCCAGTCCTTAATGATTACAAGCATACCAATGTTCCCTCTAATATGTGGTGTTCAATGCAGGCCTACATTGCATGAGACCTTTAGAAAACATTTTTAGATTATGAAGGGCTTGACATTAATTAATGATCTTTTACTTGATCTGTAACACCATGGGCCAAATAGGTGACTGTAAATTGCATTGTATTGTGAGATGCAAGAAACCACTTAACAAAATATAATGAATTGTTATTACCATACAGATAATTTGATAATGTAGGCTACCCCTCTGCCTATTTGCATAATCAAGCCTGTCTCAAAATACAACACCGCCCCTTGAATTAAAACATAAACTTTTTTTTCCTCTCACCTGACTGGCTTTACATCAACAGCTTGAAATGTAGCCTACCCATTTTGTGCTCTTGTAGTAAAGTAAATTTATTTGCCACATTTCTTGCAGTATTACTTTAGTGCTTTGTTGCAAACAGGATGCATGTTTTGGAATATTTTTTTTCTGTACTGGCTTCCTTCTTTTCACTCTGTCATTTAGGTTAGTATTGTTGAGTAACTACAATGTTGTTGATCCATCCTCAGTTTTCTCCTATCACAGCCATTCAACTCTGTAACTGTTTTAAAGTCCCCATTGGCCTCATGGTGAAATCCCTGAGCGGTTTCCTGCCACTCCGGCAGCTGAGTTAGGAAAGACACCTGTATCTTTGTAGTGACTGGGTGTATTGATACACCATCCAACGTGTAATTAATTACTTCACCATGCTCAAAAGGATATTCAATGTCTGCTTTTTCTTTTACCCATCTACCAATAGGTATCCTTCTTTGCAAGGCATTGGAAAACCTCCCTGGTCTTTGTGGTTGAATCTGTGTTTGAAATTCACTGCTCGACTGAGGGACCTTACAATTATGTGTTGGGTACAGAAATTAGGTAGTCATTCAAAAAGCATGTTAAATACTATTATTGCACACAGAGTAAGTCCATGCAACTTATTATGTAACTTGTTAAGCAAATTTTTAACTCCTGGACTTAAGGCTTGCCATAACAAAGGGGTTGAATACTTATTGACTCAAGACATTTCAGCTTTTCGTTTTTAATTAATTTGTAAATATTTAAAATAAAACGTTGACATTATGAGGGTATTGTGTACAGTCCAGTGACATAAAATCTCAATTTAATCCATTTTAAATTCAGGCTGTAACAAGAAAATGTGGAAAAAGTCAAGGGGTGTGAATACTTTCTGAAGGTACTGTATATATTTGGGTGTCCACTATCCATACATTCCTACCTGCAATAGTTGGTGGGGATGACCACTGCATACCCCACACATGTGCCGCCTAGGCAGTTCCCCAGCTCATAGAAGAGGCCGTGGAACAGAGACTCCAGAGCCAGGACCAGCAGGAGCATACTCATAAAGATACTGCTGGAGGACTGAAACACAGACAGACACAATGGGTCACATTCACACACTAACCAAAAAAGTAGGACTATTAAGAAGATGGCTCTGAATATCTATGACCTCAAAAACTATGGGAAAGTGTCCAATCTCAATTTCTTTTACGCCAGTTAACATAGCTTATCAATAAAACAAACAGACTAAGTTATATGAGCCATTAAGGTATAACATAGCTGGTCTGGACTGAATAACAGTGCTATATCAATGACTGGAGACATACCTGCCATGATAAAGCAGCCAGGATGACGGTGGACACCAGACTGAAGAGCACCAGGCGTTCAGAGATGAGACAGAAGTGTCTGACTCCTTTAGAGGCCATAACCTTGTCTAGGCAGCTGCTCCCGGCTCCCTGGGCCAGACACACCCTCTGGCAGTCACTCAGCTTGGTGTGGAAGCCCCACAGAGTGATGATGAACACCACGTGACAGATGGCCCAGAACACCCCACTCAGCATGAAGCCCGGGATCATCAGGTACCACCGGTCCAGGTCCACCAGCTTCAGGGCTGCCAGGATCAAGAAGCCCACCTGGGAACAAGGACCACAATGGAAGTAAGTCTACTGTTGACTCTGTGTTTTTATCCTCAATTATTTTTTGTGTGCATCATTGTACTCACATGGCTGGGGAAACTCTATATGCATTTTAAATGTATCAAATCAAATTAATTCAAATCACCTCCGCCAGGAGCAAAGGCAGGAGGGACAGCCTGCGCCACAGCCCCCTCCAGGCAAGGTAGGGCAGCCAGCGCTCGGTCACCGACAGCCCACTGAAGTACACGTCCAGCAAGGGGTCGCAGATCAGCTGGCTGAAGAAACATGACAGGGCGAAGGGGTTGGTGGTGATGCCCAGCGCCTTGAAGAACAGCACCGCGGTGATGATGGAGAAGCAGACCAGGTTGGGCAGGGCCAGGAGAGCCTTCATGCGCAGGGCCACCATCAGAGTAGCCAGGGCCACCACTAGCACCACTACACTCATGGACTTCTGGATGAATAAGACAGTACTGGCGATGGCAAAGCCTGCCAGCTCTAGGGCCTCTGCTGAGGTGAGGAAGGCAGGGCGGTACCTGGTGCAGCCGCACATCCTCTCCAGCAGAGCCCACAGCGTCCTCAAGACAACACTGGCCAGCAGGAGGTAGTTGGTGGCTTGCTCTTTGATGTTGCTCTCCAGAGTGGGGTTGTTGAGGAAACACAGGAGGCCAAGCAGGAAGCCAAACCACAGGTGGAGGAGGCTCAGGCTGACTTTTTCCATGCTGAAGTAATAGTACAGTATGCTTGCTATCCCGAGGACAAACAGGGCCAGAACAAATATGATGAGGATCATGGGTTCCTCAGTCTTCTCCCATCGCACATAGAGCCCCAGGCAGAGAGCCACCAGCAGGTTCAGACCAGACAGGTAGCCCAGACATCTGACAGAGGACCACATGTTAACCTCTCCGTTGACCTCCTCCAGTCTGGTCATCGCTGCATGCAGACAGTGACTGACACAGTACCGTAAGCGACACATTTTGATATGTAGGAGTAGCTAACAGTTAGTTACAGCTGGTAACGTTATTAGTTAACAGTTCAGAGGCAATTAAAACCTTTCCATGAAGCTAACTTAGCTAGATTGCAAGACTATGGCGAAAAAAGTCACTCACTAGCTAGCCACCTTGAACTAACAGAGCAGCAAACTTTGAGCTAGTGATAGGTAGTCTAAGCTAGCTAACGTTAGCTAGAAGTTACTAGCTACTTAGCTAGTTTTTGCTAGTTAGCTAGCTACATGGTTTTTGCTAGTTAGCTAGCTACATGATTTGTCGGTAGCTAGCTTGCAGTTGTACGACTTGCAGATGGTACGCTTGATTACATGGTCCGTTTGCTGTTTCTCTTCTTTCGTGTGTAAATAGATACGTCTCATACAAACCTAGCTAGCCCAAATTAATTTATTTCACTTGAAGGAGCAGGAGACAAAAATACTTATTTTCCACTTCGAAAACTTTTCGGTCAAATGACTGCCGCCATCAAACTAGAACGGCGACTACGTCACTACGGCAAATCAGTAGTACAAAGTGGCGGAGAGGAAAGTCGAAGTATGGAAATTCATAAAGTGTGATGACTAATCAATAAATCTAGACGTACTGTAAATGAGGCTATTCCACTGAATATTACAATTACTTTATCAATATAGGTTAAACCATACTACACATTGATATACTTATGCCCTAACTAACATGATCAACACCTAGTCAGCAGATTGTAACGGGCTAATGTGATGCTCAATTAGCCGTTACAGGACAGGGTATGGCCAACGAAGAGGGTATGGCCAAGGTTGGTCTAAAATTCTCTGCTACGCCAAACAGTACGTTTGGGTAGCAGAGAATTTTAGACCAACCTTGGCCATACCCTCTTCGTTCGAGTCACCCAGACATGTATCTTCTAGAATGTTGGTGTCCAGTTGCAGGTGGTTCCCTTGCATTTAGAAAATGTTCCAGTATTAAAATAAATACAAATGTTGTAATCCAACAATGCATATACCACTATCTTGTCTACTTCATATCTTCTCTCATTGATTGAGAAGGTTGAGTCCACCCGAAACTGCCGTTTGTCATGACACTCACTGGTGTCGATCAATGAGAGAAGATTTGAAATAGAAACAGATCGTAGCGTACCCATCATTGGATTACTTCATCAAGCAAAAACATTTTAATAACAGAGGATTTTCTAAATGGAAACGAACCACCTGAAACTGGACATTTTGGAAGATACATGTTTGGCCGAATCGAGAACGAAGATGGTATCGTCAAGTTAAGGTTGGTCGAAAAGTCTGTGCTACGCCAAACAGTACCTATCCTGTAACAGCTAATGAAAGGATTACAGTAACCCGTACAATCTACTAGCTAATCAATACCATGACTCAATTAGTTTACTTCAGTCCTATAGGAAAACAGTGAATGGAAGAGGACACAATAATCACACATGAACACTGCATTTCCATTCATTTATAAAAGAGAGAAGAGGGGGAAAAGATGCACACATTGTCGAAATCCTTAATACTGAAAATGAAGCTATTCATGCAAGTAATGGAATCTTGGAAGACAGATGAGATGTATTCCTAAATGCTAACTGGTACAATTGACAACGCTCAAGAAAATGAACTAAAATGAGAAAATGTATTTTGTATTTTCTGTTACTAAAGATAAATAGTTGAAAGTACACCAAACATGAACTGACCAGAAAGTTAACAGATTTAGAGCAAATTGAACGCAAAGTAATTATTAATGAAAAATTTTAACAAAATACATTGTTCTTAGGGTAAAACATTGAGCCAATGATACTTTGCAGTTGTAGATGGTAGTAGGTAGCTCATTTGGACAGTTGCACATAAACATTTGGCAAAAGAAGCCCGTTGAATGCTGCCAAGTGAAGGGAGTTTTCCAACACAGTATGGCCTGGGGATAAGTAAGAAGGCACCTTTAGGATTACAGGTATCCTGATGTACATCATACTGTTTATACTAATAAGACTATGGTTGTTTGTGTAGCATCCCAAATGGCACCCTATTCCCCATATAGTGCACTAGTTCTGAGCAAGGCCCATAAAGAATAGGATGCCATTTGGGAGACCTAATCCTAAATCCCCCATGACAGGAATCACATGACTCATGGCAACTGAGAGATTCATCTACTATTTATGAAATAAAGTGCCACAGACAAGTTCATTACAACACACATCCACACTAAAAAGGGGAACATAAATACCATTCCCCATAAGATACAGTACTTTCAGGATACACCTGGCTATTGCTAAAATGCACTTTGATGGGATCAGAAGTTGCATGACTATTGATGAGACAGCAGGGTATTAGTGCAAAACCTCATTGAGGTGAATCATTTGGAATTGTTTGAGCGCTCATAACAAAATAATTTTAAATTGTTCGGAGTTAAAACTTAAGCAGAGTACACATTTAGTACTTTCATGTGTAAAGTGATATAGTCAAAATGTACTTACTGATGCAATGAATGACTCAATATTTGTTGATACTACACCTATACTAGCAACCCATGAATGAAAAAATACAAAATCATACAAAAACAATTCATATTTTTAATTCAGAAATGACTAATGCTAGTCCCATGTAGCTGTTGGTAGAGCGCGGCGCTTGCAGCGCCAGGGTTATGGGTTTGATTCCCACGGGGGACCAGTATGAAAAAAGTATTAAAATGTATGCACTTACTACTACTGTAAGTCGCTCTGGAAAAGAGCATCTGCTAAATGACAAAAATGTAAAAATGCTTAAGGCAAATGTTGCTGTCCTCAGATACGATGTAGAGTAAAGGAAGAGAGATGAACAGCAACTGACAGCTAGAGCTGTAGTCTCTTGGTCGACCTGTTTCACTTCAGTGGACATAATAAGATATGTTTTATCTCTACATACACCGGATAGGTGCAGTGAAATGTGTTGTTTTAAAAAGGGTCAGCCATAATAGTACGGTGCCCCTGGAGTAAATTAGGGTTAAGTGCCTTGCTCAAGGACACGTCGACAGAGTGTGAGCAGTCTTCTTTTTTGGAATATGTTACCAGTACCCATAGAGAAGCTACCAGCTACCTATAAAGAAGCAAAGACATTAATGCAGACATATTATTGATCTGATAATGTAGCCTAAATAATATTACAGAAAAAAAAGTGATTACAAACAAGGATGTAATGACAAAAAATGCTAAAACTTCTGGGTTACAACATTGAAGGTAAATTAAGATGAATTAAAACCAGTTTCTTCACACCAGCACAGAAAAGAGAGCAATGACTATTTCACAACTCGTACCATGTTACACAATGAGAAAAACACGGTTAACAGTTTCACATTAGTAAAAGTAGTTACGTACACCTATCTTAAAGTTCTGAAAATGCTACAAATCTATTGTAAAAGAGCCATGAGATCAGCCCAAAAAAATGCTGAATTAAAACGCCATTGTCACACATCGTGTTGGACAAGACACGTGTTCAAAAGGGAACAAATCAAAACATTTTGGCTGAGGGTACAATGTATTTTTCTTAATTTAAAAAATTAAAATGCACACCAAGAATTAGAGAAAGTCTAGCCTCATCTGACTAACATCTCAATCGCTCCACTCCAACCAAACTTGACAAACCTCTGTGGTATCAGTCCATTTAAGAGGGATTTAAAGTCAGTGGCTTGCTGGTACTGAAGCACATTCACTGTTTAACTACTAAGAAAAAGCCTTTGAAGGAGTAAAGATTGCTTTTCTTCTGTTAGTAGAGTGAGATCAAAGATGGGATAAAAAAACAAGGGGCAGACTTACTCAGTCTCAGTATTCAGCGACCAAGTTTTTATTTTTAAAAACTACCTTATTTACTGAAGTGTGTGTGTGTGTGTGTGTGTGTATTGTGTTGAGTGACTAACCATCAAAGATACCGAAAAAATAAACTGACTTCTGTAAACGTCTTTTTCTTTCACTCTGTGCAAACTGCATTGTTTAGTTAAGGAAGAGGAGGAGTGTGAGAAGAATGCAGCAGGTTCATTTGGTAGCGCAGCAGTTGTGTACAGACAGACTGTATCCCTACCCCTTGGGCCTATCCACTCGATGTTGCATGTCTGAAGGCTCTGGATAGGTATAAGTAGTGTGGCGTTAAAGCGTCACCCATATTGCTTCCACGTTACAGATCTGTAAACATTGAAGGGTTATGGCCAAGAGGAGTGGTAGGGATCGAATTGGAACTGGTAAAAGAGAAGAAGAGAGTAGCTAGTAGGGTTTTAGCTGGTCTAGCTCAGCTCTGCAGTAGAATGGGGTCCTCCAGCTCGTGTAGGAAGGGCACAGAGCTGCTCTGGCTCTCTCCGCTATCCGAGTCATATGGCGTGTCGGGCAGCTCCATGAAGCCCCACGCCAGCTGGTCGTCCTCGAAGTCGGAGCGCGCCTGAACTGGCACGTCGGTGTAGTCCTCCTCCTCGGGGGATTGGAAGTCCTGAGGGATGTAGAGCATCTCGGGGTAGTTACGGCTGACCAGGTCGCTGGTGGTGGCCAGGGACACCTTGCGGAAGGCGATGAGGTGCATGTGGGAGAACTTGATGTACTTGCAGCGCCTGAAGCCAAGTGACTCCACCGCCACGCGCCAGCTGCGCATCATGAGGGCGTGGCGGTTCTGGTGGGAGGAGTCTGGGGTGATGATGAGCAGCAGGCCGTGCAGTTCCAGCAGCTCGTGGGCCTTCTTGCAGCAGATCCAGCGCTGGTAAGGCGAGGGGAAATAGGAGAGGAGCAGGGAGAAGACCACCACGTGGAAGAGCTGGGCAGGCAGGGCGTCGATGGGGCTACGCAGCTGTCTCAGGAAGGCTTCCACTGTGTCGCCAGCCAGTTGCAGAGGCTGCTGGAGCTGGAGGTTGAGGAAGTCACACTTGTATACACTCTGAGGGGAAAGGGTAGAAACAGATACTTTAGAGTAACACAAGTTGTTCTCATCATGCAGTGGCATTTTAGACCCATATCTAAGACCCACTGTTCTTAATCCATTTAGTTATCAAAATCACTCGATGCTAATATTCTGCCAGTTCCTTCACAGCAGGTCAGGTTTCATTCCCATCAACTGTTGACACTTACTGTCAAGGGACAGCATTGTTCTGTGGTCTGATATTCACACAATGAATATTCCTGACATTTTTAAAATGTATTTAACTAGGCATTTTTCCCCGGCAGCAAATTAGTGAGTAAGACAGTAAGAGTCGGGACTTTCTAGCTGGGACCGAGGGAGTGATCACGGACAGTAATAGTACATACCTCGACCGCAGGCACTATGTCAATACCGACTGTGAGGAACTCGTCAAACTTCAGGAAGGGGTTAAAACAGCTGCCAACGTCCAGCAGCCGCATTTTACCAAGCTGGGGGACAGACCTTCAACCAGAGGCGTTAAGTTAGCGTTAAGTCCGACAGAGTAAGAATGCTTAATGATAGCAGTAGCTAATAGAGGTAAGATGTGTCAATATGAACACACAACAGAGCAAAATAGTCAGATAAAAATGGACATGTTTGATTTAACACTGTCACAATACAGTACCTGGGGATAGAGGAGCTATAGGGCTGGTCACTCAGAGCTGTGGCCGACATGGCCATGGCAAGCCTGGCACTCTTCTCATCCTTCTCCAACATTCTTTTCATCCCACCATCCTGAAAATACTCCTGGCAAACACTGGAGAAATAGTCCCGAAACGTCACACATAATGGTATTAATGCCTTACTGTTAAAACAGTGATATGCTAAGAAATAAATAGGGCAAATCCTAACTTTCCATTGGAATCAATGCATGACTAAGTGAAAATTCAACAAGCAGAAGTTAGGATTTACCCCACAGTGTTGATATCGAAAGGGCTGGATGAGTCATCGGAGTAAGCATAGAGCAGTGGAGTTCTGAGCTAGTACAACACAGCCAGAGGGTTATTTACACGGTCTCCTTTTGTGGGGGACTATTTTACCTGCGACACCAGTCGATGCGCCCCTCTCCCTCGCAGGTCTTGGCCCAGTGGTTGTCAGCCAGGTTCCTCATGGCCAGGGCGTATTCACTCAGAGTCTGTTCATCTTCACAGTGCTCTCGCCAGATCTTCTCAAAATCCCCCACTGTGGAAAGATAACAGGCAGCAGGAGGTTGAAACAAAGTTAACAAACCCAACCAAATCACACCATACAGTATGACATACATATAGTAAAACTATTAAGCACTGTAGGCTACATGAAAAGTGCCCAGACACTGATGCTTTGTTTTCCCATTTCATCACATTGAAATTCTTCATTATAAAATGGCAGGAATTGAGAGTTAGTCCTGTTAGTTTTGTTTCTAAAAATAACACAAGCATAGTACGTACGTAGAGTGCACAATAAGCCAACATGAATGTACCTACTTATAAAGTGTGGCCATTCATTCAAGAGGAATCACAATCGTTCAGCCCTTCTGATGAAAACACCACAGGCTAACACTGCTGACGCAACATTGCTTCAACATTTTCAAAACAGTTACTCGTCATTATGTCTGGCATATCTGAAAACTGGATTTTCAAGATGTCTTCACTTCTGTTCCTAGGTCTATATCTTCACAAATTCCCTGCAGCAGGTCTTCCCAGACGCGCAGCAGAATGTGTGTTTCGAGAGCAAACACGCTGATAAGGAAGAAATCCCATGACCACAGTTTTTTCCCCCTATATCAGATTTGCAGAAATGAAACGACAACAAGACGGGCTGGAATAAACAGCAGTAGTACAAAGCATGATTACTGTGGTAGCAATGCCAAGCAGACCAGATCATGCTTTACTTATTAACCAATCATGGTGTCAGCTGACAGGGTATTTTCAAGAGCATCAGCTAGCCAGTCCTTCTGCTAAAGTGGAAAGGACCTGTTGAATGCTACTTTTTTTTATTATTACTTTGTGTGATTATTGCAATTACATATCTACATACCAGTTGAAGTCGGAAATTTACATACACCTTAGCCAATTACATTTAAACTCAGTTTCACAATTTCTGACATTTAATCCCAGTAAAATGTCCCCGTCTTAGGTCAGTTAGGATCACCACTTTATTTTAAGAATGTCATATGTCAGAATAATAGTAGAGAGAATGATTTATTTCAGCTTTATTTCTTTCATCACAATTCCAGTGGGTCAGAAGTTTACATACACTCAGTATTTGGTAGCATTGCATTTAAATTGTTTAACTTGGGTCAAACGTGTCGGGTAGCCTTCCACGATAAGTTGGGTGAATTTTGGCTCATTCCTCCTGACAGAGCTGGTGTAACTGAGTCAGGTTTGTAGGCCTCCTTGCTCACACACGCTTTTTCAGTTCTGCCACAAATTTTCTATAGGATTGAGGTCAGGGCTTTGTGATGGCCACTCCAATACCTTGACTTTGCTGTCCTTAAACCATTTTGCCACAACTTTGGAAGTATGCTTGGGGTCATTGTCCATTTGGAAGACCCATTTGCGACCAAGCTTCAACTTCCTGACTGATGTCTTGAGATGTTGCTTCAATATATCCACATAATTTTCCATCCTCATGAAGCCATCTATTTTGTGAAGTGCACCAGTCCCTCCTGCAGCAAAGCACAACATGTTGCTGCCACCCCCGTGCTTCACGGTTGAGATGGTGTTCTTCGGCTTGCAAGCATCCCCCTTTTTCCTCCAAACAAAGATGGTCATTATGGCCAAACAGTTCTATTTTTCTTTCATCAGACCAGAGGACATTTCTCCAAAAAGTACGATCTTTGTCCCCATGTACAGTTGCAAACCGTAGTCTGGTTTTTTTTATGACGGTTTTGGAGCAGTGGCTTCTTCCTTGCTGAACGGCCTTTCAGGTTATGACAATATAGGACTCATTTTACTGTGGATATAGATACTTTTGTACCCGTTTCCTCCAGGATCTTCACAAGGTCCTTTGCTGTTGTTCTGGGATTGATTTGCACTTTTCGCACCAAAGTTTGTTCATCTCTAGGAGACAGAATGAGTCTCCTTCCTGAGCGGTATGACGGCTGCGTGGTCCCATGGTGTTTATACTTGCGTACTATTGTTTGTACAGATGAACGCGGTACCTTCAGGCGTTTGGAAATTGCTCCCAAGGATGAACCAGACTTGTGGAGGTCTACAATTTTTTTGAGTTCTTTTGATTTTCCCATGATGTCAAGCAAAGAGGCACTGAGTTTGAAGGTAGGCCTTGAAATACATCCACAGGTACACCTCCAATGGACTCAAATTATGTCAATTAGCCTATCAGAAGCTTCTAAAGCCATGACATAGTTTTCAGGAATTTTCCAAGCTGTTTAAAAGGCACAGTCAACTTAGTGTATGTAAACTTCTGACCCACTGGAATTGTGATAAGTGAAATAATCTGTCTGTAAACAATTGTTGGGAAAATGACTTGTGTCATGCACAAAGTAGATGTCCTAACAGACTTGCCAAAACTATAGTTTGTTTAACAAAAAAAATTGTGGAGTGGTTGAAAAATGAGTTTTAATGACTCCAACCTAAGTGTATGTAAACTTCCGACTTCAACTGTACATGCATACCATTCAGCTATTTTTTTAGACGCCCGGCATCTGAACAAAACAAACAGGCTGCAGAGCAAAAATACTAATAGGGCTGGGTTCAATCCGTAGCTCTGAAGTTTGGTGTTACAGCGCAATTGAATTTTAAAGGTAATTTCCGATTGAGCCGACATATGCAGCGTTTACCTTGAATGCAGTCTCTGCTAACACGGGAACATTGCCTTTAACATTTGATATCGCGCTGTAGCGCAGCTGTTCAGCGCTACGGACTGAATTTAGCCCTAGACGCTGCCCAGTTTGATAATCACAACATAAGAGCACAGGGCAAATCAACCATTCAACTGGTAGAATAACTTAACACAATGAACTTAAACTGTGGCACTGGACACTCAGTAAGATGAGCTAATTTGGGGTCATGCATTGCTGCAACGCAAACAAAATAGCTGCAGTTGATGTGAGAAGACTTGCCTCATGATAAACAGTCTGTTAGAAATTAGTGATGGGGGAGGGGACGATAAGTTACATGTCAGGATATAAAAAAAAAAAAAATGTATGTACAGTATCCTATTAAACAATATTTTTTTTCCCCTTTTTAAAATAGGGAGCCAATTTGTTTTCAGCACTTTTATTTCCATGACTGATCAAAACTAGTTTGCATGCTCTCTCGTCCCTCTGCATCAGACAGTGCCTTCAGAAAGTATTCACACCCCTTGACCTTTTCCACATTTTGTTGTGTTACAGCCGGAATTTAAAATTGATTAAATTAAGATTGTGTGTGTCACACACACACACAATATCCCATGATGTAAAAGTGGAATTATGTTTTTCAAAAATGAAAAGCTGAAATGTCTTGAGTCAAGTATTCAACCCCTTCGTTATGGCAAGCCTTAAATTCAGGAGTAAACATTTGCTTAACAAGTCACATAATAAGTTGCATGGACTCACTGTGTGCAATAGTGTTTACCATGAGTTTAGAAAAACTACCTAATTTCTGTACCCAACACATATAGTTGAAGTCGGAAGTTTACATACACTTAGTTGGAGTCATTAAAACTCATTTTTCAACCACTCCACAAATGTCTTGTTAACAAACTAGTTTTGGCAAGTCGGTTAGGACATCTACTTTATGCATGACAAGTCATTTTTCCAACAATTGTTGACAGACAGATTATTTCACTGTATCACAATTCCAGTGGGTCAGAAGTTTACATACACTAAGTTGACTGTGCCTTTAAACAGCTTGGAAAATTCCAGACAATGATGTCAAGCAAAGAGGCACTGAGTTTGAAGGTAGGCCTTGAAATACACAAATGATGTAAATTAGCCTACCTTCAAACTCAGTGCCTCTTTGCTTGACATCATGGGAAAATCAAAAGTAAGCAGCCAAGACCTCAGAAAAAAAAATGTAGACCTCCACAAGTCTGGTTCATCCTTGGGAGCAATTTCCAAACGCCTGAAGGTACCACGTTCATCTGTACAAACAATAGTACGCAAGTATAAACACCATCGGACCACGCAGCCGTCATACCGCTCAGGAAGGAGACTCATTTTGTCTCCTAGAGATGAACGCATTTTGGTGCGAAAAGTGAAAATCAATCCCAGAACAGCAAAGGGCCTTGAAGATGCTGGAGGAAACAGGTTCAAAAGTATCTATATCCACAGTAAAATGAGTCCTATATCAATATAACCTGAAAGGCCGCTCAGCAAGGAAGAAGCCACTGCTCCAAAACCGCCATGAAAAAGCCAGACTACGGTTTGCAACTGCACATGGGGACAAAGATCGTACTTTTTGGAGAAATGTCCTCTGGTCTGATGAAACAAAAATAGAACTGTTTGGCCATAATGACCATCTTTGTTTGGAGGAAAAAGGGGGATGCTTGCAAGCCGAAGAACACCATCCCAACCATGAAGCACAAGGGTGGCAGCATCATGTTTTGGGGGTGCTTTGTGGCAGGAGGGACTGGTGCACTTCACAAAATAGATGGCATCATGAGGGAGGAAAATTATGTGGATATATTGAAGCAACATCTCAAGACATGAGTCAGGAAGTTAAAGCTTGGTTGCAAATGGGTCTTCCAAATGGACAATGACCCCAAGCATACTTCCAAAGTTGTGGCAAAATAGCTTAAGGACAACAAAGTCAAGGTATTGGAGTGGCCATCACAAAGCCCTGACCTCAATCCTATAGAAAATGTGTGGGTAGAACTGAAAAAGCGTGTGCGTGCAAGAAGGCCTACAAACCTGACTCAGTTACACCAGCTCTGTCAGGAGGAATGGGCCAAAATTCACCCAACTTATTGTGGGAAGCTTGTGGAAGGCTACCCAAAACGTTTGACCCAAGTTAAACAATTTAAAGACAATGCTACCAAATACTAATTGAGTACATGTAAACTTCTGACCTATTGGGAATGTGATGTAAGAAGTAAATGCTGAAATAAATCATTCTCTACTATTATTCTGACATTTCACATTCTTAAAATAAAGTGGTGATCCTAACTGACCTAAGACAGGGATTTTTTACTAGGAGTAAATTTCAGGAATTGTGAAAAACTGAGTTTAAATATATTTGGCTAAGGTGTATGTACACTTCCGACTTCAACTGTAATTGTATCAGTCAAGCAGTGAATTTGAAACATATTCAAACAGGTACGTTTTCCATTCCCTTGCAAAGAAGGGCTCCCATTGGTAAAAATAAAAAAGCAGACATTAAATATAATTTTTAGCATGGTGGTTATTACACTTTGGATGGTGTATCAATACACTCAGACACTATAACAAATACAGGTGTCCTTCCTAACTCAGTTGCTGGAGAGGAAGGAAATTGCTCAGGGATTTCACCACGAGGCCAATGGTGACTTTAAATTAGTTCCAGTTTAATGGCTGTGATAGGAGAAAACTGAGGATGGATCAACAACATTGTAGTTACTCCACAATACTAACCTAATTTAAAAGAGTGAAAGGAAGCCTGTACAGATTAAAATATTCAAAAACGTGCATCCTGTTTGCAACAAGGCACAAAAGTAATAATGCAAAGAAATGTGGCAAAGCAACAAAAAAATTGGTGCTGAATACAAAGTTATGTTTGGGGCAAATCCAATACATTACTGAGTACCGCTCTCCATATTTGCAAGCATAGTGGTGGCTGAATTATGTTATGGGTATAATAGTAATCGTTTAAGGACTGTGGAGCTTTTCCAGGATAATTTTTTTTTTAAATACGGAATGGAGCTAAGCACAGGCAAAATCCTAAAGGAGAACCTGGTTCAGTCTGCTTTCCACCAGACACTGGGAGATGAATTCACCTTTCAGCAGGACAAGTGTGGCCAAGTTACAGTTTTGACTTATATCTACGGCAAGACCTGAAATGGTTGTCTAGTAATGATCAACAACCAATTTGACAGCGCTTGAAGAATTTTGAAAATAAATGGGCAAATGCAAAAATCCTGGTGTGGAAACCTCTTAAGAGACTTATCCAGAAAGACTCACAGCTGTAGTTGCTGCCAAAGGTGATTCTAACATGCATTGTCTCAGGGGGTTGAATACTTTTCCAAATCAAGATGGTGTATTTTTTCAATTTTATACAAAACATTCGAATTTTTCTTCCACTTTGATAGAGTATTTTGTGTAGATCATTGACAAGTAAAAGGACAATCAAATCTATTTTAATCCCCTTTTGTAACAAAACGTGGAAAAAGGTCAAAGAGTATGAATACTTTCTGAAGGCACTGTATGGTGAGCAATATTTTTTGGAACATCCAATCGCAATAAAATCACAATACGTATCGTATCAGCACCTAAATATCGTGATATCAAATCGTACAGTTCCTGGCAATTCCCAGCCCTATTAGGAATACGTTTACTGGCAGATTCCTCCATTGGTTACGTCTGTACCACCTGCCCTACATCTGAATGGAAGACAAATTCCTGCAAAGGCCAATAAAGTGAACTGAACCAGAAACGCCTATATCTTCTGACCTCTTTATGGTGTTTGGTTTGTGACCAATGATCTGCGAAGGGTCCAATAGTGAAAAGCATGTTTGCGTTACCTTTGTTTTCAATGAAAGGACCTAAATATTGGAGTTAATAACAAGGAGATAGGATTCCGTCTCAATACTAGGCATCAGACCTTTCAGAGTCCACTTTTTTTTAAAATTTTATTTAACTAAGCAAGTCAGTTAAGAACAAATTCTTATTTACAATGACAGCATACCCAGGCCAAACCCGGACGACGATTGCACTTTGAAGGACATGTTAGAAAATGTTTGTTCAAAACAGACAGGGATCTCAATTCAGCAACTCTGGATGATATGTGCTCATACTATTGGCATATGTCGGTGTCTAATAACATCACATAATGGATGAGCCTGAACTTGAGTTTTTACTTGTAGGGTCTTGTTCTTTTCAGTTTCAGAACAGGGGTGTATTCATTAGCTGGATTCCATTGCAAAACGTTTGCAAAATAAACTATAGGAACCAAACGGAGAGGGACCTGAATTTGTCCAATACAAACTCTCGTTTGTTGCAAAACGTTTTCCGATTGGAGTAAACGGTTTCCGTTGATAAACATTTTGCAATAGATAAAACATTTTGCAACGGAGGCCGACTAATGAATACACCCCATGACGTCAAACAAAATGCCATACAACCCATGTTGATCTCTTTGCTAGTACCCATGATCCAGTATGTTACAATTGAACAACCATACCAAATCACTGTATGGCTGGCTGTAAGATGCGCGATTACTATTATTTTTTTAATTGATGACTGCCAAATCATCTAATGAGGGACAAACATAGCCTCGTTAAAAGTGCACACTGCAGATTGAAATGTTCACAGGCGGCCTTGATCTAGCGTTAGTTTAACCTTATTTAAATTGAGTGAATGTAACGTTAGGCACATGTCCCATGATTGCATGACAATGTTTTTTTAGACAGTAGAGCAGCGAGACCCTGACATGTTGCCAGTCACTTGCAGTTTGTGCAAGGCCCCAAAAATAGGAAATAACGTTAGCTACCTAATCCGGGCCTTGTTTTCGATCAATTTAAATAGCCCGTTTGATGAGAGACGCCGTAAATTACCCCTGAATTGAGCAAAGCTAGCGTACCTTCTCGGTATTTTCTTCGCAGTTTTCTATGGACGTTCTTGACGACTCCGGACAGTTTTTCCTGCTCCTTCTTCTTGCACCGCGTTTCTTTCGGAATGAGAACGTAGCACGGCTCCAGTTCGGTTTCTGTCTCTCCTGTCTCTGCATTGTTCACCGGGTCCATAGTCCTACGACACTTCTTCTCCTCCTTCACATCTAGCTACACTAGCTAGCTACCGGTGTCGGCCCCCGCGCACCCGATCCACTAGCCAAATACGCGCGCGCTGATTGGTTCGCCTGGACAGATATACTGTGAAGTTGACAACTGTATGACCAATCACAGAGCTGAAAACAGAAACGCCTTCTTATAGAATTTGTAGCGTCAGCATACAGTTGCATGTGCTGTTTGCTGTTTAAATTGAATTATACAAAAGATTATGGACATACTGACAAGATACATGTCTCTCCGAGTCCGCCCACAATGGGAGTCGTTGTCCACAAAGTGGAACGGCGGGCTGTGTAGTTCCCGGGTTTCTTTTCTTTAGATTAGTGGATACATCTCATTATTGTAATCTTTTTTGAGTGTAGCCCCATACAATGAATATGTGTAGCCATCTCGAGACAACTCCGATATAAAGTGTTTTTTCTCAAAGTTGCCGTGATGTCACGTGTTCTACTTCTACAGTACACTCATAACAACTTAAGCATTGAAAAACGTATTTTTGATTACATAAACCTCGCATAGCAAACAATCCATTCATTTTTATGTTGACCAAATTCGACAATCAAATTGACCTCCATACAAAAACTCCTTGCTTGGTGGGCGAAACGACGGGGGGAAAAAGCGTTGCGTTGAGGGAGACAGATTTTCTGCCGAGTTGGTTCTCTCTTCCTCTTCCATGGCGTTGTTGAATAGTTGTTTCTGATTAATTTGAAGGGCATTCTAGAGCGTGGATTATTTAAGAAATAAGGCACGAGGGGGTGTGGTATATATATATATATACCACGGCTAAGGGCTGTTCATATGCACGACCCATCTTGGAGTGCCTAGACACAGCCTTTAGCCGTGGTATATTAGCCATATACCACACACACCTGAGGTGCCTTATTGCTATTATAAACTGGTTACCAACATATAATTAGAGCATTAAAAATAAATGTTTTGTGATACCTGTGTTATACGGTCTGAAATACCACGGCTGTCAGCCAATCAGCATTCAGGTCTCAAACCACCCACTATATAATTCCATTTATAAACCGGGTGGTTCGAGCACTGATTGCTGATGGCTGAAAGCCATGGTGTATCAGACTGTATACCATGGGTGTGATCAACAATTACTATTTACTGGTCTAATTGCGTTGGTAACCAGTTTATAATAGCAATAATGCACCTCAGGGGTTTGTGGTATTCTGGAAGGCTGGCTGGACCATCACTGGAGAGTTGAACAGAGGCAGTGTGTTGCTGTCAATGTGTTGCGCTCTTTCTCCAAGTTGTAGAAGCAAGCTAAGCATAAACTGGCTACTCATGAATTTACTTATCATCATCAGTGAAGCTGTTGTATGGAAATGTTTTGTATCCTTTGTTTTGTTTTGTTTCAAGAGAACTAAATTAACTTGGCTTGCTTTTGCCAGTTGATGTACCGTTAGAGCTGGCCAAAAGTTGGCTGACGTTAGCTATTATTTTTACCTCAATCACACCAGACCTGAATCAAACAATGAAACTAGCGGCCAAACAATTGAAGAACGATATTCTGATCTTTTTTCATTGCAATGTGAGTTTTTGTTGGTCAGCATAGCAATGTAACGTATTGATCTGCTAATTTCCAACTTTTCTCACAAACACAGTAATAAACAGCTCTAGTCTTCACTATCTTGGTGCACAGTCAGTACACAACACTATGCTCATTATGTCTTAGCAGGATCAGATGGTGACAGGTGTCCCAGCAGGGTCCGACAGCCAGGGAAGACCCATCTACAGAGCTCAGGTGACTTTTGCAGTATATTAACAATATCAGTGAATGATACAAAGTTCCATCTTGAATTGATGGGTAGACCTACAGTAGCTACAGGACAGCAGTTTCAGTTTAAAGCTACAGTCTGAGATCTGGGAATAATGGTAATTTCAATTATTGAACCATTGATTCTATTCTTAGATAATATAATTCTTAGTCATGCCTCATTTTAGGAGGATCAGATGGTGACAGGGGTCTCAGCAGGGTCAGGCAGCCAGGGAAAACCAGTCTGTGATAGCGCTGAGGTACATTTTTGAAGATACATCACTTTATTCTCTCTGGACAAGCCAGATACTTCAAAGATTGAAACTATTTTAAGGCAGTGTGACAAACCTCTGTTGATTTCCAAACTGTATTAAGTGTTGATAGAGGATTGTCCCGATGCCACAAAACATGTCAAACAAAAATGTGAGGAAGACCTGGAAGAAGCTATTGATGATGATGAATGTATACAGATACCTGTATGTTTGAATGCCCAGTCATGTTCATATAATCTCAGACATAAATTACTGCAGTTTAAAACCATTCCACAGAAGATGCTATATGCCAGTGAAACTGAATTACGTGCAATCAGCAATGTCATTCATTTGCTGGAGGTGTAAAACACAGGGATATGTTGTATTTGCATTTGCATATGTTATGGTCTTGTGAAGGCTGGCTGAATTCTGGCAAAGAGTATGTTATTTTATCTCATCACAGATTTTCCCTTCTCCCTGTTTTTGTTTTTTGGAAATGTTGATACTGAAGACTGTTACAAGAAGAAACTGTAACCAAGCATTTATAGCGGTCTTAGAAATGCATTGCCGTTAATTGGAAGGTTGGTTATCCTCCCACAATGTCACAATGGATGGCATAAATGTCAAGTTATGTTTCACTAGATTTGTTTGTTACAAGATTAAGGGTAAACTGAGCAATTTGCATAAGGTCTCGATGCCTTATATGGAATACAGTATGACAAAAGGAGTCTGTATTGAAACATGCCCACGTCAGGGGAGATATCTATTTCGGCAATCCCTAGCTGCTGGGCTGCTCAATCCTAGCCCTGGGGGTCTGCTGTCCTGTGGGTTGTCACTCTGGCCTTGGTTTAACATACCCAAAACCAATAATGAATATTTCGCTAAGATCCTAAAGCTGAGTGGTGTGTATTGGGTTGAGGCGCTGCAGGGCGGTGGACCCCTAGGAACAGGACAGGGCGATCCAGCTATATTGTGTGCAAGGAAAAAGAGCTCTACAGTACTATTAGGCTTATGATATGAAATATACTGAACAAAAATATGAACGCAACATGCAACAATTTCAAAGATTTTGCTGAGTTACAGTTCATAAAAGGAAATAAGTCAATTGAAATAAATCCATTACGCCCTAATCTATGGATTTCCATGACTGGTCAGGGGCGCAGCCATGGGTGGGCATAGGAGGGCATAGGCCCTCCCACTTGGGAGCCAGACCAACCCACTGGGTCCCAGGCCCAGCCAAACAGAATGAGTTGTTCCCCACAAAAATACTTTATTACAGACAGAAATACTCCTCAGCACCTCCTCACTCCTCAGACAATCCCGCAGGTGAAGAAGCCAGATGTGGAGATTCTGGGCTGGCGGGGTTACATGTGGTCTGCGGTTGTGAGGCTGGTTGGACAAACTGCCAAATTCTCTAAAACAATGTTGGAGGCGGCATATCGAAGCCAAATGAAAATTGAATTCTCTGGCAACAGCTCTGGTGGACATTTCTGCAGTCATCATGACAATTGCACGCTCGCTCAAAACTTGAGACATCTGTGACATTGTGTTGTGCGACAACACTTCAAATTTTAGAGTGGCCTTTTATTGTTCAGGCACAAAGTGCACCTGTGTAATGATCACACTGTTTAATCAACTTATTGATATGCCACACCTGTCAGGTGGATGGATTATCTTGATAAAATGTTCAGTTACAGGGATGTAAACAAATTTGTGCAACATTGCTTTTTGTGCATATGGAGCATTTCTGGGATCTTTTATTTTCAGCTCATGGAACATGGGACCAACACTTTACATGTTGCATTTATATTGTTGTTCAGTATATATGGAGGATTTGCTGTTTGTGTTTTAATGTATAGTCGTGGCCAAAAGTTTTGAGAATGACACAAATATATGGGGGGTATTCCTTATGATTAACGAGACGTGGTGTGATCATAACAACATACAGGAACTCAAGTCCTTCTGTTCACCTGACTTAGAATTCCTCACAATCAAATGTCGACCGCATTATCTACCAAGGGAATTCTCTTCGATTATAATCACAGCCGTATATATTCCCCCCCAAGCAGACACATCGATGGCCCTGAACAAACTTTATCTGACTCTATGCAAACTGGAAACCACACATCCTGAGGCTGCATTCATTGTAGCTGGGGATTTTAACAAGGCTAATCTGAAAACAAGACTCCCTAAATTCTATCAGCATATCGATTGCGCAACCAGGGCTGGTAAAACCCTTGATCATTGTTATTCTAACTTCCGCGACGCATATAAGGCCCTCCCCCGCCCTCCTTTCGGAGGGCTGACCAAAGCTGACCATGACTCCATTTTGTTGCTTCCAGCCTACAAACAGAAACTAAAACAAGAAGCTCCCGCTCTCAGGTCTGTTCAATGCTGGTCCGACCAATCTGATTCCACGCTTCAAGACTGGTTCGATCACGTGGATTGGGATATGTTCCGCATTGCGTCCAACAACAACATTGACGAATACGCTGATTTGGTGAGCGAGTTCATTAGAAAGTGCATCGGAGACGTTATACCCACAGCAACGATTAAAACATTCCCAAACCAGAAACCGTGGATTGATGGCAGCATTCGTGCGACACTGAAAGCGCGAACCACTGCTTTTAACCAGGGCAAGGTGACCGGAAACATGACCGAATACAAACAGTGTAGCTATTCCCTCCGCAAGGCAATCAAACAAGCTTAAGCGTCAGTATAGAGACAAAGTAGAGTCGCAATTCAACGGCTCAGACACAAGAGGTATGTGGCAGGGTCTACAGTCAATCACGGATTACAAAAAGAAAACGAGCCCCGTCGCGGACCAGGATGTCTTGCTCCCAGACAGACTAAATAACTTTTTTGCTCGCTTTGAGGACAATACAGTGCCACTGACAAGGCCCGCTACCAAAACCTGTGGGCTCTCCTTCACTGCAGCTGAGGTGAGTAAAACATTTAAACGTGTTAACCCTCGCAAGGCTGCAGGCCCAGACGGCATTCCCAGCCAGGTCCTCAGAGCATGCGCAGACCAGTTGGCTGGTGTCTTTACGGACATATTCAATCAATCCTTATCCCAGTCTGCTGTTCCCACATGCTTCAAGAGGGCCACCATTGTTCCTGTTCCCAAGAAAGCTAAGGTAACTGAGCTAAACAACTACCGCCCCGTATCACTCACTTCCGTCATCATGAAGTGCTTTGAGAGACTGGTCAAGGACCATATCACCTCCACCCTACCTGATACCCTAGACCCACTCCAATTTGCTTACCGACCCAATAGGTCCACAGACGACGCAATCGCAACCACACTGCACACTGCCCTAACCCATCTGGACAAGAGGAATACCTATGTGAGAATGCTGTTCATCGACTACAGCTCAGCATTTAACACCATAGTACCCTACAAACTCGTCATCAAGCTCGATCGACCCCGCCCTGTGCAACTGGGTACTGGACTTCCTGACGGGCCGCCCCCAGGTGGTGAGGGTAGGTAACAACATCTCCACCCCGCTGATCCTCAACACTGGGGCCCCACAAGGGTGCGTTCTGAGCCCTCTCCTGTACTCCCTGTTCACCCACGATTGCGTGGCCATGCACGCCTCCAACTCAATCATCAAGTTTGCGGACGACACTACAGTGGTAGGCTTGATTATCAACAACGACGAGACGGCCTACAGGGAGGAGGTGAGGGCCCTCGGAGTGTGGTGTCAGGCAAATAACCTCACACTCAACGTCAACAAAACAAAGGAGATGATTGTGGACTTCAGGAAACAGCAGAGGGAGCACCCCCCTATCCACAACGACGGGACAGTAGTGGAGAGGGTAGTAAGTTTTAAGTTCCTCGGCGTACACATCACGGACAAACTGAATTGGTCCACCCACACAGCGTTGTGAAGAAGGCGCAGCAGCCCCTCTTCAACCTCAGGAGGCTGAAGAAATTCGGCTTGTCACCAAAAGCACTCACAAACTTCTACAAGGCAGCAAAGAAGAAACTTCTCTCCAGGAAAAACATCAGGGACAGACTGATTTTCTGCAAAAGGTACAGGGATTGGACTGCTGAGGACTGGGGTAAAGTCATTTTCTCTGATGAATCCCCCTCCCGATTGTTTGGGGCATCTGGAAAAAAGCTTGTCCGGAGAAGACAAGGTGAGCGCTACCATCTGTCCTGTGTCATGCCAACAGTAAAGCATCCTGAGACCATTCATGTGTGGGGTTGCTTCTCAGCCAAGGGAGTGGGCTCACTCAATTTTGCCTAAGAACACAGCCATGAATAAAGAATGGTACCAACACATCCTCCGAGAGCAACTTCTCCCAACCATCCAAGAACAGTTTGGTGACGAACAAGGCCTTTTCCAGCACGATGGAGCACCTTCCCATAAGGTTAAAGTGATAACTAAGTGGCTCAAGGAACAAAACATAGATATTTTGGGTCCATGGCCAGAAAACTCCCTAGATCTTAAACCCATTGAGAACTTGTGGTCAATCCTCAAGAGGCGAGTGGACAAACAAAACCCCACAAATTCGGACAAACTCCATGCATTGATTATGCAAGAATGGGCTGCCATCAGTTAGGATGTGGCCCAGAAGTTAATTGACAGCATGCCAGGGCGGATTGCAGAGGTCTTGAAAAAGAAGGGTCAACACTGCAAATATTGACTCTTTGTGTCATCTTCATGTAATTGTCAATAAAAGCCTTTGACACTTATGAAATGCTTGTAATTATACTTCAGTATTCCATAGTAACATCTGACAAAAATATCTAAAGACACTGAAGCAGAAACTTTGTGAAAATTAATATTTGTGTCATTCTCAAAACTTTTGGCCACGACTGTCACGCCCTGACCTTAGAGAACCTTTTTATTTCTCTATTTGGTTAGGTCAGGGTGTGATTTGGGTGGGCATTCTAGTTTTCTATTTCTTTGTTGGCTGGGTATGGTTCCCCATCAGAGGCAGCTGTCTGTCGTTATCTCTGATTGGGAATCATACTTAGGCAGCCTGTTTTTCCACCCTAGTTTGTGGGATGTTGTGTTTGCACTGTAGCTGTATAGCCCTGCAGAACTTTACGTTCGTTGATCTTTTGTTGTTTTTTGTTGTTCATTCGAAAATAAATTAAGATGTACACTTTCCACACTGCGCTTTGGTCTCATTCCGACGATGGACGTAACAACGACTGTACACTACAGGTCAAAAGTTTTAGAACACTTACTCATTCAAGGGTTTTTCTTTATTTTTACTCTTCTACATTGTAGAATAATAGTGAAGACATCAAAACTATGAAATAACACATATGGAATCATGTAGTAACCCAAAAAAAATTCAACAGATCAAAATAGATTTTATATTTGAGATTCTTCAAAGTAGACATCCTTTGCCTTGATGACATTTTTGCACACTCTTAGAAATTCTCTCAACCAGCTTCATGAGGTAGTCACCTGGAATGCATTTCAATTAACAGGTATGCCTTGTTAAAAGTTATTTTGTGGAATTTCTTTCCTTCTTAATGCGTTTGAGCCAATCAGTTGTGTTGTGACAAGGGGTAGGGGGGTATACAGAAGATAGCTATATTTGGTAAACGACCAAGTCAATATTATGGCAAGATCAGCTCAAATAAGAAAAGAGAAACAACATTCCATCATTACTTTAAGACATGAAGGTCAGTCAAGGACCACCACAGGAAAGAAAGACCCAGAGTTACCTCTGCTGCAGAGGATAAGTTCATTAGAGTTACCAGACTCAAGAAATTGCAGCACAAATAAATGCTTCACAGAGTTCAAGTAACAAACACATCTCAACATCAACTGTTCAGAGGAGACTGTGTGAATCAGGCCTTCATGGTCGAATTGCTGCAAAGAAACATCTACTAAAGGACACTAATAATAATAAGAGACTTGCTTAGGCCAAGAAACACGAGCAATGGACATTACCCAGTAGAAATTTGTCCTTTGGTCTGGATTCCAAATTGGATGATATCTGCATGTGTATTTCGCACCATGAAGCATGGAAGAGAAGGTGTTACCAAGTCTACCTAACTTGATGCTTTGCTGGTGACACTGTCTGTGATTTATTTAGAATTCAAGGCACACTTAACCAACATGGCTACCACAGCATTCTGTAGCGATATACACTGGCCTGCTGGAGGTCATTTTGCAGGGCTCTGGCAGTACTCCTCCTAATCCTCCTTGCACAAAGGCGGAGGTAGCGGTCCTGCTGCTGGGTTGTTGCCCTCGTACGGCCTCCTCCACGTCTCCTGATGTACTGGCCTGTCTCCTGGTAGCGCCTCCATGCTCTGGACACTACGCTGACAGACACAGCAAACCTTCTTGCCACAGCTCGCATTGATGTGCCATCCTGGATGAGCTGCACTACCTGAGCCACTTGTGTGGGTTGTAGACTCCGTCTCATGCTACCACTAGAGTGAGAGCACCGCCAGCATTCAAAAGTGACCAAAACATCAGCCAGGAAGCATAGGGACTGAGAAGTGGTCTGTGGTCACCACCTGCAGAATCACTCCTTTATTGGGGGTGTCTTGCTAATTGCCTATAATTTCCACCTTTTGTCTATTCCATTTGCACAACAGCATGTGGAATTTATTGTCAATCAGTGTTGCTTCCTAGGTGGACAGTTTGATTTCACAGAAGTGTGATTGACTTGGAGTTACATTGTGTTGTTTAAGTGTTCCCTTTATTTTTTTGAGCAGTGTACAATCCCATCTTGTTTGGGCTTAGTGGGGCTATCATTTGTTTTTCAACAGCACAAGTACCCAACACACCTCCAGGCTGTGTAAGGGCATTTTACCAAGAAGGAGAGTGATGGAGTGCTGCATCAGATGACCTGGACTCCACATTCCCCCGACCTCAACCAAATTGAGATGGTTTGGGATGAGTCGTACCACAGAGTGAAGGAAAAGCAGCCAACAAGTGCTCAGCATATATGGGAACTCCTTTCAAGACTGTTGGAAAAGCATCCCAGGTGAAGCTGGTTGAGAGAATGCCAAGATTGTGCAAAGTTCACATCAAGGCAATGAGTGGCTATTTGAAGAATCTCAAATCTCAAATATATTTCGATTTGTTTAACACTTTTTTGGTTACTACATGATTCCATATGTGTTATTTCCTAGTTTTGATGTCTTCACTATTATTCTACAATGTAGGAAATAGTAAAAATAAAGAAAAACCCTTGAATGAGTAGGTGTTCTAAAACGTTTAACCGGTAGTGTATATTTTAGGTGTATGTTTTTTAACATTTTGTTTTTTTATACTTTTGTTTCCAAACCTTTCCATTGGGAAGGAAATTGTGTTGGGAGAGAGTTGAGTTATGTACTTGCTGGTGGGGGTCGGGCGTGCAGGCGGCTCGAGCTGGCTGGGCAGTCTGTCTGCAATTTGATATAGAGGATGTCTTAATAAAGACAATCAAAAGTCTTTGTATTTTTATAAGAGTTGTTAATTTCTTAGGCTATTGGTTAAAGGTGCAACACAATTATGATTATTAATGACCTTATCTAGTTCAGTCTTATCAATCACTTAAACATTTTTAATAATCATGTCTACCTAACTTGATGACTATTGGCATTTTTGCTTACTTTTTGTTGTTCTAAACATATTGGATTGTGTAGAAATGCAGGAAATGAGCTTTAGATGGCAAAAAAAGTCCTCCCCTAGACCCCCTTCCAGGTTATGTCCCCCCCACTTCGAAACCCAATTTTGTGCCCCTGAATTATAGCCATGGTTTAAAAAGGAATAATCAACTCAGGGCTCTATGCGTTCTCTGGAAAATAATGCAACTCCATGGAACTCCACACCTTCCACGTTGTTCATTATTTTCCAGAGAACACATAGCCCCTCGTTGATTTTCCCTTTACAGTGCCTTGCAAAAGTATTCACCCCTTTGGCATTTTTTCTATTTTGTTGCATTAAAACCTGTAATTTAAATGGATTTTTATTCAGATTTCATGTAATGAACATACACAAAATAGTCCAAATTGGTGAAATAAAATGAAAAATATAACTTGTTTCAAAAAATACATTTAAAAATATTGAAAAGTGGTGCACGCATATGTATTCACCCCCTTTGCTATGAAGCCCCTAAATACAATATGGTGCAACCAATTACCTTCAGAAGTCACATAATTAGTTAAATAAAGTCCACCTCATGTGATCTGTCACATGATCTCAGTATATATACACCTGTTCTGAAAGGCCCCAGAGTCTGCAACACCACTAAGCAAGGGGCACCACCAAGCAAACGGCACTATGATGACCAAGGAGCTCTCCAAACAGGTCAGGGACAAAGTTGTGGAGAAGTACAGATCAGGGTTGGATTCTAAAAAAAAATCAGAAACTTTGAACATCCCACAGAGAGCCATTAAATCCATTATTAAAAATTGGAAAGAATATGGCACCACAACAAACCTGCCAACAGAGGGCCGCCCACCAAAATTCACGGACAAGGAAAGGAGGGCATTAATCAGAGAGGCAACAAAGAGACCAAAGATAACCCTGAAGGACCTGCAAAGCTCCACAGCGAAGATTGGAGTATCTGTCCATAGGACCACTTTAAGCCTTACACTCCACAGAGCTGGGCTTTGTGGAAGAGAGAAAAAATAAGCAAATGTGTTTGGTGTTCGCCAAAAGGAATGTGGGAGACTCCCCAAACATATGGAAGAAGGTCCTCTGGTCAGATGAGACTAAAATGTAGCTTTTTGGCCATCAAGGAAAACGCCATCACCCCGATAACACCAAAGCATGGTGGTGGCAGCATCATGCTGTGGGGATGTTTTTTATTGGCAGGGACTGGGGAAACTGGTCAGAATTGAAGGAATGATGGATGGTGTTAAATACAGGGAAATTATTGAGGGAAACCTGTTTCAGTCTTCCAGAGATTTGAGACTGGGATGGAGGTTCACCTTCCAGCAGAACAATGACCCTAAGCATACTGCTAAAGCAATACTCGAGTGGTTTAAGGGGAAACATTTAAATGTCTTGGAATGGCCTAGTCAAAGCCCAGACCTCAATCCAATTGAGAATCTGTGGTATGACTTAAAGATTGCTGTATACCAGCGGAACCCATCCAACTTGAAGGAGCTGGAGCAGTTTTGCCTTGAAGAATGGGCAAAAATCCCAGTGGCTAGATGTGCCAAGCTTATAGAGACATACCCCAAGAGACTTGCAGCTGTAATTGTTGCAAAAGGTGGCTCTACAACGTATTGACTTTGGGGGGTGAATAGTTATGCACGATCAAGTTTTCTGTTTTTTTGTCTTATTTGTTTGTTTCACAATAAAAAATACCCCCACAATCCATTTTAATTCCAGGTTGTGAGGCAACAAAATAGGAAAAATGCCAAGGGGGTGAATACTTTCGCAAGCCCCTGTATATTAGCTTCATTTCGAGGTGACAGCTTTATAATGTATTGTAGCCAATCTAAAACGTGTATGCAAAGGTGGATGTAAGAGAACAGGTGGCGCCGGTTTTAAAGTCTGGCCACAATGAGCTACTGGAGACATTTTTCCTGTATGCATGTTGTTCCACGGACAACAAAATAATGAGGTCCCTGGGTATGATGTCCCAGGCTAGGGGCCTGGAACAACATATATTTAGGATGTTCCTGGGACAATATTTAGGCAAAGAGATTCCATCCTCTCTGATTCAGGTTTGATGTTCTTCAATGAAGTTCCTGGCCTGGGAGCCTCTAGCAGCACTTGTAACACTGGGTTACTTTGTAGCTACATACTGCCACCTAATGGTAGGTAATATTGAGACAGAATCCTCCTCAGACCTTCCAGAGTCCACTATGGAGGACATGTTAGAAAATCTTGTTCAGACAGGGATCTCAATTCAGCAACTTTGGATGAAACCATGGGCTCATACTATTGACATGGGACCTGTGGCTCATTAAACTTCCCATTGTGGATGAGCCGTGTGAACTTTAGATTTGACTTGTAGGATTGTGCTCTTTTTAGTTTCACAGGTAACAATGACATCACACAAAAGCCATTGGTGACTTTAATATTCACATGGAAACGTCCACAGACCCACTCCAAAAGGCTTTCGGAGCCATCATCGACTCAGTGGGTTTTGTCCAACATGTCTCCGGACCTACTCACTGCCACAGTCATACTCTGAACCTAGTTTTGTCCCGTGGAATAAATGTTGTGGATCTAAATGTTTTTCCTCATAATCCTGGACTATCGGACCACCATTTTATTATGTTTTCAATCGCAACAAATAATCTGCTCAGACCCCAACCAAGAATCATCAAAAGCCGTGCTAAAAATTATCGGACAACCCAAAGATTCCTAGATGCCCTTCCAGACTCCCTCCACCTACCCAAGGACGTCAGTTTGGAAACCCAAATTGGTCTACACGGAAAAGTTCTGGCCTGGTTAGATCTTATCTGTCAGAAAGATATCAGTTTGTCTCTGTAGATTGTTTTTCCTCTGACAAATCAACTGTACATTTTGGTGTTCCTCAAGGCTCCGTTTTAGGACCACTATTGTTTTCACTATATATTTTACCTTTTTTATCATATTACTCCAGTGCTAGCCTCTACACTGACTTCCTGTTAAGGCAAGGGCTGATTTCAAGGTTTTACTGCTAACCTACTAAGCATTACATGGGCTTGCTTCTACCTATCTTTCCGATTTGGTCCTGCCGTACGTACCTACACGCACGCTACAGTCACAAGACGCAGGCTTCCTTTCTGTCCCTAGAATTTCTAAGCAAACAGCTGGAGGCAGGACTTTCTCCTATAGAGCTCCATTTTTATGGAATGGTCTGCCTATCCATGTGAGAGACGCAGACTCGGTCTCTACCTTCAAGTCTTTATTGAAGACTCATCTCTTCAGTAGGTCCTATGATTGAGTGTAGTCTGGCCCAGGAGTGTGAAGGTGAACGAAAAGGCATTGGCGCAACGAACCGCCCTTGCTGTCTCTGCCTGGCCGGTTCCCCTCTCTCCACTGGGATTCTCTGCCTCAAACCTTATTACAGGGGCTGAGTCACTGGCTTACTGGTGCTCTTCCATGCCGTCCCTAGGAGGGGTGCGCCACTTGAGTGAGTTGAGTCACTGACGTGATCTTCCTGTCCGGGTTGGCGCACCCCCGTGGGGGAGATCTTCGTGGGCTATAATCGGCATTGTCTCAGGATAGTAAGTTGGTGATTGAAGATATCCCTCTAGTGGTGTGGGGGCTGTGCTTTGGCAAAGTGGGTGGGGTTATATCCTGCCTGTTTGGCCCTGTTCTGGGATATCGTCAGACACCCCGTCTGTGTCTCCTGATCCCTCCTGTCTCAACCTCCAGTATTTATGCTGCAACAGTTTATGTGTCGGAGGGCTAGGGTCAGTCTGTTATATCTGGAGTATTTCTACTGTCTTATCCGGTGTCCTGTGTGAATTTAAGTATGCTCTCTCTAATTCTCTCTCTCTCTCTCCCTCCCATCTCCTCGGAGGACTTGAGCCCTAGGACCACCTGGCCTGATGACTCCTTGCTGTCCCCAGTCCACCTGGTCGTGCTGCTGCTCCAGTTTCAACTGTTCTGCCTGTGGCTATGGAACTCTGACCTGTTCACCGGACATGCTACCTTGTCCCAGACCTGCTGTTTTCAACTCTCTAGAGACACCAGGAGTGGTAGAGATACTCTGAATGATCGGCTATGAAAAGCCAACTGACATTTACTCCTGAGGTGCTGACCTGTTGCACCCTCTACAACCACTGTGATTATTATCATTTGACCCTGCTGGTCATCTATGAACATTTGAACATCTTGGGCATGTTCTGTTATAATCTCAACCCGGCACAGCCATAAGTGGACTGGCCACCCCTCATATCCTGGTTCCACTCTAGGTTTCTTCCTAGGTTCCGGCCTTTCTAAGGAGTTTTTCCTAGCCACCGTGCTTCTACACCTGCATTGCTTGCTGTTTGGGGGTTAAGGCCGGGTTTCTGTACAGCCCTTTGTGACATCAGCTGATGTAAGAAGGGCTTTATAAATACATTTCATTGATTGATTGATACAACCCAACCAGGTTAACCTGTCTGCCAGTGTCCATAATATAGGCCTATGTGTGATTGAATAATCCATTTGTGATTTAAGTCAAATGAAAGTTACCACCCTGCTATCACCAATTCAAACATATCAAACCTGATTTATTCCAGGAAAGAAGGGATGAATGCATTTCATTGAAATTTGTGGCATATTGGGAGAATTTATGAAGAGTCCTGTCACATTTGCCCTATACTAGCACTAATAATTGTAATACATTGGTTTTAAAGCGCCTGTTAAAAATAAAATAACAAGGACACTATAAAACAAAAAATAACACAATAAATCAAGGATAAAAACAAAATTGTGAGTAGCTTAATGTCTCTTGTGTTTCAGATCTAGCCAAGGCATTGGATCTAATGCTTAGTGTACACAGAAGGTCTGCTCTGTATGTGGCTGCCTCCCAGGAGTACTCTGAGGCCCACAAACACATCCCCATTTTACCATAACAGGTACACTATAGTGTTAAGGTGAGAGGCTAAGGCTCAAAATAGTAAATATGTTTAAAAACAATAACTCTCAGAACTTGTCAAGATGTAACACATATTTGATGGGATTTCAAATGGGACGTTTTTTTTCCTCCAAATTGAAAATAAATGTGTTGGTCAAGGTAACTTTGAAAGTAACCAGTTGGTTCATACAATGTTGCATACAAATATACAAAATAATCCAGTCTCATGGTAAAAAGTTAAGTCAAACCTTTACATTCATGCTTTCAGCCCTCAAGGCATTGGTTTTCAAGCTCAAGAAAAATTATTGAATTACATTCTGGTTTAAATGGTGAGGGAATTTCTTTGCAACCATTTCAAAACAATGCACATTTTCCTTTTTATTTAAAAATGTTAGGAGGATGGTCTCCAAATATCTGTATGCACAAATTCGCCTCAAAGCTCTCATTCTCAAAAATTCGAACCATAACATTCTCACACATACTATGTGCTAGAAGTACTGCCAAACAAGGTAGTTGTAAAGTCTGGCTGGTTCATGTCACTTTGTATATGTAGGCGATGATGTCTAGCTGGTACTGTGTATCTTAAATGTTGGCTGTAGCTTGGATGGTAAACTCTTTGGCAGGATTCTGATTTTCACTTATTCGCTCTCCTTGTTTCCTACAAATAGAAACAGATTACTTATTTTTTATCCCCTGCTTTTTCCACACGAAAACCACTTGTTAGACTTAGAAACAGTACAAAAGTAAACAGTAATCTTTGATTTCAAATGATGAAACCAGGGAGTGTGAGTGGGTGGTACGTTTAATGTGTCCAGTCTCTAGGGGCTCTGTGCCAGTAATATTAAATATCTTCTGGTTTCAAATGGCCTCTATTCCTTGGTTGGCGTTCATTTTGCTTTGTGAACCAGTTTTCTTCACAACCCCGTGCTGGGGGTTGTGTTTAAAACAGACAGGTGCTGTACACGGTGACTTTGTGACTGATCTCCTGCAGCAGCTCTTTGACAGCCTTCTCCAGATCCACCAACTGGTTGGCCTTGTCTTCCAGAGTCTTCTGGTTGTCCTCGTAGGACTTCTCTAAATCTGGATGGGAACCAAAAAGGAGAGATCCTACCGTCAAACTACTTGCTCAAAATCACAGGATGTGTAGTATCCCTCCACACACCGGCTTTATAATCAGAACATGTAGAATGTCATGCAGTGAATACACACACTTGAGAAGAGAAAGTTAAAGGGCCTGCGTAATTTCATGTTCAACTCTTGATTGGAAAAAGTGAATCAACATGAAGATCTCATAGCTATTACAAACAGATCATGTTTATATATCCACTAAGCAGACACCATTGAAAAGTAGGGTCTGTGTAGTGTAATGTTTGTGGTAATGCCTGCCTCGATGCGTTGTAAGGACATATCATGGTTGGACCCTAAGGGTGTGTGTTTTAGGTAGTGTGTTGTGATTGTACACTGAACAAAAATCTCAACGCAACATGCAACAATTTCAAAGGTTTTACTGAGTTACAGTTCATATAAGCAAATCAGTCAATTTAAATAAATTCATTATGCCCTAATCTATGGATTTCACATGACTGGGAATACAGATATGCATCTGTTGGTCACAGATACCTTAAAAAAAAGGTGGGGGCGTTGATCATAAAACCAGTCAGTATCTGATGTGACCACCCTTTGCCTTATGCAGCGTGACACATCTCCTTCACATACAGTTGATCAGGCTGTTGATTGTGGCCTGCGTAATGTTGTCCCACTCCTCTTTAAGGGCTTTGCGAAGTTGCTGGATATTGGCGGGAACTGGAACAAGCTGTCGTATATGTCGATCCAGAGCATCCCAAACGTGCTAAATGGGTGACATGTCTGGTGAGTGTGCAGGCCATGGAAGAACTGAGACATTTTCAGCTTCCAGGAATTGTGTACAGATCCTTGCGACATGGGGCTGTGCATTATCCTGCTGAAACATGAGGTGATGGCAGTGGATGAATGGCACAACAACGTGCCTCAGGATCTCGGCACGGTATCTCTGTGCATTGAAATTGTCATCGATAAAATGCAATTGTGTTTGTTGTCTGTAGCTTATGCCTGCCCATACCATAACCCCACCACTACCATGGGGCACTCTGTTCACAACCCTGACATCAGCAAACCGCTCACCAACACGATGCCATACACACTGTCTGCCACCTGCCCGGTACAGTTGAAAACAGGATTAATCCATGAAGAGCACACTTCTCCAGCGTGCCAGAGGCCATCGAAGGTGAGTGTTCATCCACTGAAGTCAGTTACGATGCTGAACTGCAGTCAGATCAAGACCCTGGTGAGGACGACGAACACGCAGAAGAGCTTCCCTGAGACTGTTTCTGACAGTTTGTGCAGAAATTCTTTGGTTGTGCAAACCCACAGTTTTATCAGCTGTCTGGGTGGCTGGTCTCAGACAATCCTGCAGGTGAAGAAGCTGGATGTGGAGGTCCTGGGCTGGCGTGGCTACACGTGGTCTGCGGTTGTGAGGCCGGTTGGACGTACTACTAAATTATCTAAAACGACGTTGGAGGCGACTAATGGTAGAGAAATCAACATTAAATTCTCTGGCAACAGCTCTGGTGGACATTCCTGCAGTCTGCATGCCAATTGCACAGTCCCTTAAAACTTGAGACATCTGTAGCATTTTGTTGTGTGACAAAACTGCACATTTTAGAGTGGTCTTTTATTGTCCACAGCACAAGGTGCACCTGTGTAATGATCATGCTGTTTAATCAGCTTCTTGATATGCCACACCTGTCAGGTGGATAGGTTATATTGGCAACGGAGAAATGCTCACTAACAGGGATGTAAACACATTTGTGCACAACATTTGAGAGAAATAAGCTTTTTGTGTGTATGGAACATTTCTGGGATCTTTTATTTCAGCTCATGAAACATGGGATCAATACTTTACATGTTGCGTTTATATTTTTGTTCAACGTATTTTCATGCAAGGCGCTCCCCAAGCTGTTGTGGAAGATTTATGTGGTGCATGTCTATGTGTGTGTGTGTGTGTGAGAGAGAGTGTCAGTGTGTGTGGATAGAGACCTGTGTGCATATAGCCAGTGCAGGTATGTGTGTGTGTACTGTACCTTTCAGTAGCTGCAGCTTGTCACTGGCCTGTAGCAGAAGGTCTGTGGCTTCCTGCTGTAGAAGCTCCGCCCTCTTCTTGGCATCGGCCACGCCCCCGGCCTCCTGGTTGATCAGGTCCTGCACAGTGCTGTACTTATCCTTCAGCTCCGAGTCCAGGTCCTGCGGGCGCACACACACACACACACACACACACACACACACACACACACACACACACACACACACACACACACACACACACACAACACGAACACGAACACGAACAGTCATATGCAAGGTCAGCAATTTATTGTGAGAATGACAAGGATGAAAAATAAACCACAAACTCTCACTTCCCAATTTAACATAAAGTAGCTCACAAACCTTTTTGACCTGCTCAGCCACTTTGTTGATGCTCTCTGCATCTCTTTCGGTTTGTTCAGAGCTAAGCGAGGTGTTCAGTGCCTTCTCTCTGAGCAGTGTGATGTCTTTCTCTAACCACAGCAGCCTCTGGGTGGCGTTGTTCAGCTTGAACTCTGAGTCCGCTGTCTCCGACTCCACCTTTTCAGACGTAAAGACAAGCACAGGGTGTCTTTATGGTATACTTGTACATTTTAATGGGTCAAATACTTTAGCTGTGCTTGATTTAGTTTTCCCGGTACATGGAACCAATGGATTAGTCCCAAAAGTTCAAACTTGCTGTGTGTGATAAAATGGAGGATGTTGACTCACTGAGGACAGGAGGTCGTTTGTGCCTTTAATGTCGGTGGTGGCCTGTTTGATGGCCTCGGCTGCTGCTTTCTGGGCACGCTCAGCCTCTTCCAGAGCCTGCTTCACCATCTCTGCTGTTTCCCTCACATCTGTGGCCTCTTTACTGTGGGACACACACAGAGGGAGAAAATAATAAGCCCACCAAGCACCAGAGTGTGTGTGGAGTGCCTGGCTTTGCGCACATGCCTCATCAACTGTGCTCCATTCGAGGATAATCTTGACAAGTGTGTGTTAATGTGTGTCACCTGGCTCTGCCTGCCTGCTTCAGTAGGTTCTCGGCTCTCTGCACATCGTCAGCGCTCTGGTTGAGGATAGTCTCCACTTGGGCCAGGTCTCGCACCCTCTCCCTGATCTCGTCTGTCAGATTCTGGAGCTGGGCTGGCGTGCTGGGCATCTGCATGGCCAGCACCTCGTTGGCCACTGCCTCGATGCTCTCCATGTCTGCTGCATCCTCTAGGGGGTGCCACATGAGAGACAAGGGTTGTACTAAGCTTGTGAAAGGGACAGTTGTACTAAGTTTGAGACATGTATAAGTTACAATCTTCTAGAATCAATGGGTGAAATTATTTGAAACATTTAATTGAAATTACAATTGAACAGCTGGATTGTACCTTTAAGTCACAGGTTAGTAAACATATGTAGTTGATTGGAGGAGTAGACATACGTGTGAGGAAGTCTCTGATCTGTCGGATGAGGCTGCGCAGCTCCTCATTGCTCTGGTCCACGCGCTGCTTGGTCTCATTTGTCTTCAGCAGCACGTCCTGGGCACTCAGCTTGGCCTCATCTGCCTTCACCTTGGCCTCTGACACCTGATCACAAACAAACAGGTTAGGAACCAAAGTGGGTGTATTTCTTGTCTAAAGAGAGTTGGTTCATTTTAATTCAAAGACAGGATCTCACCATCTTGGAGAGCTTGTCCACCTCCTCCATGGCCGTGAGGATCTCCTGGTCAAAGTGGTTGGCCTTATGCCAGGCATTGTTGGCCAGGGTGACCAGACCGTCACACCCCTCGCCCCCACACCTCCTGTTCCCCTCAGAGTCCACACAACTCAGACCCCCGCACGGAGAGTCTGCACACGCCTCACCAGCTGGGCTGCCGCACGTCTGCAGAGAGAGGCCCAGTAGAGTGAAAAGAGTTGACAAGTTCAAATGGGATCTAAGCATATGCATCTTGACAAGTTCAAATGGGATCTAAGCATATGCATCTTGACAAGTTCAAATGGGATCTAAGCATATGCTTCTCATTCAATCAAACCTATCATTCTTCCTGACCTACACAGAAGCTTTGATTTAACAGCTCAAGAAAATGTCTTGTTTTCGATGGTTTTATCTTGCAAACTGGGATTTGACTGAGTCTGATCTGTGTCAAACTCAGATCAACATCAGCAAGCCAGTTTCAGGCCACAGTTATGGCCTTGCTTGGCCTTACCTTCTCGCTGAGTTCTGATAGGTCCAATGTCTCCAGCTGATCCGCCAGGTCGTCCAGTCTCTTGGCGTGTTCTTCCTGCCTCCTGTGGAACTCGTCCCTGGTGTCGTTCATCTTGTCCTCCGTAGCTTGTCGTAGAACGAAAGAGCTCTCCACGGGGTTGCCTGGGTCGGTGGTGGAGGCGTTGGCCTGAGCCCCAGCAGCCAGAGACTGCTGGTAGTACTTTGTGACACTGTCTGTCGCTCCTGTCATTACAAAAACAATGTTCAATTTCACAGAGTTGACAAATGGAAGTATAATGGACATGACATTGTATATCACAATCATCAACAAGTCAAACAGCCTTGTCCCAGTCCCTTACCCCGAACATCAGAGTTCTTGATGAGCTCCACTTGGTCCAGCAGCTCCTTGACGGTGCGATCCAGTTTCTGGGCATCCTCTTTGAGAGAGTCCAGTTTGGTGTTGGTGCTGTTGTCATCAGATGATACCTGGGCCAACGCCTCCTCAGTGAGGTTCAGCTTGTTGCTCATCTCTTCCATTAGATCTCTAAAGAACAGAAATGGATCATACAGAAATAATTAGTATATTATTGCTTTTGATGTGTCTACTACTGTTTTTGCTATTGATAAATATTGTCAATGACCCATTTTGACCCCACCCTTTGACCCCACTTACGTGGCCTGCTCCAGTAGCTGCTGTATCTCTGACAGTGGCTGTGTAGCCGGGTTCTGGGCCAGGATAGTTCTTATGGACCCGGCGCTCTGCTCCATGTTATCTATGGCATGTTTGTATGGTCCGGTGATGCCGCTGGCCTTGATGGTGTTCACCTTGTTGACCAGCCTGTGGGTCTGGTTGGTCAGCTGACCTACGATCACGTCCCAGTCGGCAAAGCACTGGTGGCAGCGTTCGCAGTAGGGGAAGGTGCCAGAGTAGCCCCGGGCGCAGAGGTTACAGCGGGGACCAGACACGCCCTCCAAGCACACACAGTGACCGTTGGCCTTGTTGCACTGCTGCTCGGCAATGCCTTGTGGGTCACAGTCGCACGCTGCAAGGCAATAGGAAACATAGGTTTTACTACTAGTCTAGCCTTTTTTTCATTCAACTCTGAAACTGTTTGAGCATGACTCAAAAAACAACACTTTTTCTACAACTCATTTTGTTCCATCCTGATCCTGACTAGTCAGTCACCCTCCAGAGATCCTGAATGGGAGGGAGACATTTCAAACAGGTTGATGATGTCCCATAACAATGGACAAGAGCCTATAAAGCGGTCTTACAAAGCCAGGGAAGTGCTTTTAAGTAGCCAGCCTCTCTCTCGCTAGACATCTTGACCTCAAAGGACACGTCTGTCTCGTCAGGTCAATTTACAAACTCATTCAGTTTATTGGGATCCTCCTAAAGTCATTTCAAAATGCTCCACTGTGGAGAGGGGAAAGGATGGGAGCTCCTGTTGCTTTATGGGTCGTAACCTTTATAGGTTTGTAATCACGTGTTAACGTGTCAAGCACAGTTAGCACCCTGTTGTAAGCACCTCTGAAATGTGGACTAGCAAGCCTAACCTTTGGTTCTAATAATACTTTTGACTTAATTTTCATTATAATTCAAGTTCTTTAATGCTAGCCATATTGCATTTTAAATCTACTGGTAAGCCTACATGTATTTCTGGGTGAGTGTCCATTGGGAGTATTAAGAGTGGCCAGCTGATGTATTGACTGGTGGATAAAATGTTTTCGGTGGAGTTTCAACTCGTAAAGATGATGTCAGCTGAAATTCTGGTGAGCCAAAGATCAATGAACCACAGCCATCCACATTAACCCAGTGACTTAAGGGGGGCTGGTTGGAGTTTCAACTCGTAAAGATGATGTCAGCTGAAATTCTGGTGAGCCAAAGATCAATGAACCACAGCCATCCACATTAACCCAGTGACTTAAGGGGGGCTGGTTGAGTGAGATGGGATGGAGAGAAGGGGGGTGGAGGAGGAGGAATGGAGAAAGAGGAGGATGTTTGCCCACTTCAAAGCCTCGTTAAGGGAAGTGTGTAGAGTGTGTGGAGAACAAAGGGGCCACCATGGGCCCCTACAGACTCTGCAAACAACGCCCCAGGAACCACTGATGACAACCATATACCTAACTGTGGTACTTCCTGTGTTTACTCTTACACACAAACTTGAAGAATGTATGGTGAAGTGTACATACTTTCTTGCACACACCACACACTTGTAGAACCACAAACCTTTACAAATGTGTAGATATACACACATCCTGAAAAATTACTTTTTGTCACCTCAGGGTGCTAAAGCAACAAAAGAGGAGGGGAAATGGGGGCTTAGATGTGTGGCGTAATCCTCCTATAGTTTTGTAAGGCAGGAGGATGAGGGGCCTGGGCTCAGTGGAAATATGTAATGAATGTGACCTGTCCTTTTGTCTCCCCTGTCTCTCTTCCTCTGTGCGTTAACTGGCTGTGTGGGGAGTCACTCACCAGTCTCCATTATCAGCAGACAGCCCCAAACTAGGGCCCCACACACCACACTACAGCACCACCTCTGAAGGTCCCCATTCACACAGCCCCCTCCCCCACTGCAGATTAAAGCACAACCTCTGTTTACACTGGGTGATGGCTTTGACACACAAAATGGCCACATAGGCCAGGTACGGAAGAGAGGTAAATATTGACCCTCACCCCCTACCAGTCAAAATTAACAATGGCCCTCAGAGCAGATTAAACACACTACAAGCATGTAGAGGGAACTGGAATCCATGGCGCAATAAGACATGACTGATTAACGCAGGCTTTCTGCTGTTTCTAACAAAATCGCACACATTTTTAATAAAGGCCTTTTATAGAAGGTAGCTGGACCTCTTTTCTTTCTTTTCTACACAGCATCTGTTGTATGTTACAGGTCAGATAAGATGATTGCGAGCAGGCAGGGTAGGGAAATTCCAGCTGTTTTTGTGACATGGATCCCAACATGGCTTCTATTCCTCTGTGTGGGGGGATGATGGGGGCACATCAGTAAACGACATCTTTAATGGTCTACAGCTGGAGCAGTCTTTCACCATGGGCCAACACAGACACACGCACACACACACACACACACACACACACACACACACACACACACACACACACACACACACACACACACACACACACACACACACACACACACACACACACACACACACACACAGCCACAGCCACAAAGGCTTTGATGAACAAGAAACAGTAGACATGGCTCCCACAGACAGAAAACTGTCTTCAAATGGTAAACTGATGTGATTAAAAGGGTCAAATCATTGCAAAAGCCACAAAAATGGCTGGAGGTGCACAAGAAAGTAACTGTGATATCAATTAATGTGACCACAAATTAAGCAGTTGACCATTCCCTCCCTTCATTGAATTGTTCAAAGTGTACAACGTTACTATGTTTCCAGAGAAACTAACATACCACAAACTAACAGGGATCTGCACCATTTGAAGCTAGTTTTAGTGAAATGTTTGGCTGTTAGACTGATCCAGATTAGGGGTATGTCAACATTAGTTGCGGTAAACGAGGTAATCCGATATCAGGGAACCAGAGCAGACTTCCTTCTCCAAACAAACAGTCAGGACTGTCAACACAGATCCTTCTCCGCAGAGCGAAGAAACACAAACCTTTCCGGAATGCAACACTCCCTGCTAGTAGCAGCAAACCACAAGCCTGAGAAAACTGCACTGTGACGGGACAGCAAGTCCCTTTTATGACGCAATTGACATGGTGCATCCTGCCTGGAAGGAGTTCGATGTTTAAACAGCCGACAAAGTGACCTCTGCAATTTTAGTTTGATCACAATCATTTTCTAATTTCATTGGTAACAATGTATACAGAAGTTTAAAGTAGATTCAACTACCACAGTGAGCCATTTATACATTCACTGCACGTTTCCACTCAAGGGACTAGCCTACATCAGAAGCCAATTCATGTGTCCTTCAGTAGATAATTAAGCAGGCTGCTCTGCTCCAGTGACGCTACCCTGGGACAAAGGTTCCTTTCTGTCAGCAGCAAGCACTGTGTTGGACAGCTGTCCCTCCAACAGGACACCCCATCAGAACAAAGGTGCATTGTGGGGACGGCGGGATATTGGGAGGCTCGGACAGATCCCCCGCCTGTTCGTCATAGAAACACAGACGTCGGGTGAGAGAGCACATCTGGCTTTAATATTGGCTCCCACAGTAAGGAGAGGATGCTGTGAATTTCTCCACCACAGCTGAAACTCCTACACATTCCCATGATAAGAGGCTAGGGGAATGGGGCTGCTTGTAATATCTCAATGATTAAGACTAAAGGCCTGCTTTGTGTGTGTTGCAATTTAAAATAGCTGGGTTGGAGCTTTCTCACACACACACGCACGGCACACAGGTGCGTGCACACGCGCGCACACACACTCCTTAATGTGTGTCAAGATGGGGATTTAGGCAGTGTAATGCCAGCACCGATAACTACTATGCTTCTGATTGAGATGTGGCAACTCACCATTGCATTTGACTTCAGGGTCTCCCCAGAACAACTCTCTGCACTCCTGACACATTTTACCCCCAAAGCCAGGTTTACAGGAGCACTGGCCACTCAGCTGTGGACAAAACACATAAATATTAGTAATGTGACATTAGGATACGATTAAAAAGACAGGAGTATTAAGACCCAACAGAAGAAGGGTGTGGCCTTGTGAGAACCCACCTCGTTGCAGGACGTTCCAAATGAGTGGTTGGGGTCACAGTCGCAAGATTCGCAGCCCCTCTTGCTGGCCATGTTCCAGGTGTCGGGGGCACACTGGTCACAGTGCTGACCCACCACATTTGGTAGACACTGGCACTGCCCACTGCCCAGATCACAGTGGCAGTCGCTCACCGCCGGGCACGTGGCTGGGTTGGTACCCAGGTGGTTACACACACACTCTGAGGGAGAGAAGAGACGTCGTTAGCAGGTTAGCAATTGGACAATGACAACCACTCACATTGATATGACAAGCACATAAAGAGTTGCAAGTTAGCTTTTTTTACTCACTTCTGCAATTTTGTGTGAGGGCATCTCCATAGTAACCCAGCTTGCAGCTGTGGCAGCCTCGACCCTCGGTGTGGTAGAGACATTTGAGACATTCACCTGTCCTGGCATCACAGGACTCCTGGTCCAGCATGTCAATGTTGTTGTTGCACTGGCATGGTTGGCACTGCCCGCCGTTCTCATGGGGATTTCCATAGTAACCTGGGGCACATTCCTCACATCTGGCACCTGTAGGGGAGAGGAAAACATAGAGGAAGAGAGAAGAAACGAGAGGTAAAAGGGGGAGGAGAGAGAGCAACGTGCTTAATTAACCCTTCACCAAAAACAGTGTCATCACTTACCTCTACAACAACACATCTTTTCACCTATCCTCACAATCAGAAATAATAACTGCCTATACATTTACTGCCACAATAACATATGTCCTCCTGTCAAATCAAGCCATATATCAAACTGTAAATGTACACGGCCGGCAGCTATACATCATGGAAAGTCACCAAGCTTCCACACTGTAACATGAATGCATACAAATCTACTGCTTCCTAGGAAACAGGTCTGAACAGAAGCACTTTGACATGAGTAATCCTGCCATGCGCTGCTAGTTTACAGGGTGCTCTATACATCTTGGCAAGTGGTTGTTATTGGCTGCCTACCTCTGTATCCAGGGCTGCAGATACAAAACACCTGGTAGTGAGAGTCCAGACCGTGATAACATCCACCGGCAAACTGCCGCCCGCTACCTGGCCCGTCCGGACACATACAGGGACGACAGTGATCCCCTGAACCCAGGACAGGGTCGCCGTAGTAACCTTCCAGACACCTGTAGGGAAAAGGCATAAGGTGGTTGGTCATAATCACTCTATCATTCACATGCATGTCTATAATATCTAAGTTATCTATATTTTAGGAGACTGATTGACTACCTATTCTAATGCCGACCCATCCAGCACATACACCAATGAGCCTCCTTAACCCTTGACCCCTCAACCAAGACTAACACTTGTCTGACCTCTCACAGTTGTGCCCGGTGGTCTGTTCTCGGCAGTCCAGGCATTCTCCAGAGTAGGGGTCACACTGCTCAGTGTGGCCATTGCAGGTGCAGGGGCGACAGTTGGGGAAGCCCCAGTGTCCCGGCAAACAGTGGTCACACTGACGGCCGTACGCCCCGGGGATACAAGCACACTGGCCAGTAGCCTCATGGCAGAACGCATGCTCCGATCCCTGGGGATTGCAATCACAGGCTGGGGGGAGAGAGCGGGCACAGAAAGTGATGAGTGTCCGATTCAGTGCCTGTATTGTGCAATACAAAACACATACACTCAGTCACTTTTCATTCAGTCAAACTCACATCTACAGCCACTGGGTCCAAAGAGGTAGGTGGCAGGGGAACATTTGTCACAGTTCCTGCCTACTACATTGGGGCGACACTGGCATTGCCCGCCGCTGGCATCACACACCGTGCTGAGAGAGCCCTGCGGATCACACTGGCATGCTGGGAAAACAAATACAGGAGGAAATATTAAAGAGAGAGTGAGAGAGGGAGGGAATGGGCTTAAAATTGAGTTGAACACATAATCTGGAATGATCAGTTCAAATGGGGGCAATAGTTGCTGCTGGATACCCAAGCTGTTTTGAATATGGTATAAGTACTAACTGTACATAAAACTCTGGTTAACCCTTTATCTCAATACATCTTGCTTCTGACATACTAACAAAGGTTTGTTTTATTAATTAAGGCGACTGAGATATTTAATCAACAACACTTTTTATATCTATTACCCTTACAGGCTGACAGGGCCTGTAACCTTCTCAATAGACGAGTGGAAATAAAGAGAAAGCCAGGGACCAGACATTCCATAGAAGACATTGAGTCCATGTGGAGGAGAGAGACAAGTGAACTGGTATTCACTGGGTCACATCATGGGAGGGGGATTTTAGGCAAGCATGGGCGTGTGTGTGGTGTGTGTGTGTGTTCAAGCTTACGTACATGCAACCTTACAGAGTGTAAGTGTTGTGTCCCTATATCCACTAAACATCCCCCGAGCGGGTACTGACATGCTCTAAGCCAGACTCTGCCCAAGCCTAGACTCCTTCAACACTATCCTCTGAAGTCTCTGCTGTCCTCATAAATCTGAAACTCCTCCAAACCACTATTGTGTAAGGGGACACCACAGCAAGGTGGGAACCTTCAGATCTAGGATAGGCTAATTATTTATGGGACTAGATTATTGAACGCAGAACTTGAAGACTGTGGTTTAGACGCTCTGATCTTTACCAACTGCTAAGACTGGGGTAAGACTTAAAAGGGACCTGCGAAACCACAGGATTTGTAAACACCTGCAGCAATGTGTAGATGAGGGACCTACATCTGTGCAGGAGACCTCAAAAAACCTGCTAAGTGAGACAGGATTATGTGACTTTCACAGCTGGGAGGATTTGAACTCATACTGACTGCATTCCCAAGAAAAAATGTATACAATAAAATCATATCACACTTAGGTCATATTTCAATAACAATTCATTCTCATTTAACTACATGTTGCAATTTAAGTGCTGTGATATAGATGCTATGTTTAATTTTCCTTGATGCTTACATGTGTTCAGAAAAGTTTTCCTCAAGATAATAGAGTATTATATTTGACTTCATCTTTTATATTATGATATACTCTTGTAATCTAATCAGACCACCTACATGAATAAATCCATGAAATCTGTCCTATGATAGCATGGACCCGGTATATACTACTAGACTGGCAGCAGAGACAAGTTCTCACTGTCTGGCAGGGTAGGAGATTTACTGCTGCGGCGGGCTGAGAAATTTCCTCTGTGGTCTTTTCAGTGTGTCAAGATCCGAGAGGGCTTATAATCAAGCTTAGGGCCCCAGGGTCCAATACAAGTCCACACATGAGGAGAGTAGACAGACATAGCGTAACTGTTGATGAGGGACATGGGTTGGAAACTGAAGACAACGGCAATATGCCAGAGGCACAGGAAGGGATAAGATACGGAATGAAAGGAAAGGAAATAAAGAGATAAGAAAAGAAAGGGATTGAAACAGCTGATGTATAGAGGAGAGAAAAATATACTTTTAGTGTAGGGAGTGTACGAGGAGATGGACTGAGGATGATTGTCAGACGGAGGACAACATTGGAATGAAATCCTGTCATTTACAAACAATGCCGACCAGGGTCAATTGTATGTGATTGACACACAAACTTTATGATAATGACCTTTAGTTAAGAAACCCTCTTTAGTTAAAGTGGAACTGACAGCGTTTTAACTACTTTGCAGATATGAAACAAATAGGCAATCATAATATCAGTAAAAAATATAAAATTCCCAGTTTATGCTACAAAACCAACTGCATAAAAATAGGTTCTATTTGAGTCAAAATTCCATGACGTAGAGTAAGGTATTGTTGTCAGAATAGATGGATGCAGTTCACTGCATAATTAATATAGCTTATTCACCAATACATTTCTTGGTAGTCCAGCAAATATTGCTATCAGGTTGTAAATCACAGCTGGCCTGGTACATTGTTTGCTGCCTCCAGCAATTCAGGTTCACTGTTTCAGTTTCATTGACTGAATATTTTGGACAAAAACAGACAATTGTAAAGAAGGCTGGGAATGTCAATACAATCAAACTAGCAAGGGCAATGACCAGATAACATGGCTAATAGGCTAGCTTATCCATTTATGTTGCAAGCTAAAAACCCAGAGCCTAACGTTAGCTAGCTAACTAGCTAGCTGCTGGGAGGATGTCATTTCATTTGACGATTGGATGAGTTTTTCGGTGGCTACAGCTAGAGATATTTGGTTAGCTAGCAAGAAATGTGAAATTGCTAGCTATGCTGAACTTGAACGACTATCCACAGTTAGCATATCTCTTAGTTGCCAATCAAATGCAGTTAGCATCAATCAAATGGGCGGACGGGCAGGCAGGCAAGTTCCCATTCAGTTGTCAAAATGTGGGTTGAGACAAACATGCATTGGCAGGCAAGCCACAGAAGGGTAAGCAGGCTACTATTCCCCATAATTTATCAGTGCAATTTTTACAGCCAACTACAACTTGAAAACATTTGAGAAGGGTTTATCTACTGTGCCCTCATTAGATTTGAGGTCATCTCATGCTGGCTAACATTAGTTGTTGATCTTGTTGTTGAGGTGCATAGGCAACTGAGGGAAAGAGCCTCCCTGTTCATGGTTGTTTGATCAATAGGACTGTGAAATTCCCAAATCTAAGTGGACTCCCATGGTATTTACATATTTGCAGAAATCCATTCAGGTGTATTTTGTCGTGCTGTTGCTACTGCCTGTAAACACACAGTCCAGTTCAGCAGGAGCGTGTGGAAAATGGCTTATTTGCATATACAGAGCCTTCGGAAAGTTTTCAGACCCCTTAACTTTATCCACATTTTGTTACGTTACAGCCTTATTCAGCCTTAGCAATCTACACACAATACCCCACAATGACAAAGCGAAAACAGGTTTTTAGAAATTTTAGCAAAATGTATTAAAAATAATAAACAGAAATACCTTATTTACATAAGAATTCAGACTCTTTGCTATGAGACTTGAAATTGAGTTCAGGTGCATCCGGTTTCCATTGATCATCCTTGAGATGTTTCCACAACTTGACTGGAGTACACCTGTGGTAAATTCAATTGATTGGACATGATTTGGAAAGGCACACACCTGTCTATATAAATCAAATAACATTTTGATTTATATAAGGTCCCACAGTTGACAGTGCATGTCAGAGGAAAAACCAAGCCATGAGGTCGAAGGAACTGTCCGTAGAGCTCCGAGACAGGATTGTGTCGAGGCACAGATCTGGGGAAGGGTACCAAAAAATGTCTGCAGCATTGAAGGTCCCCAAGAACAAAGTGGCCTCCATCATTCTTAAATGGAAGAAGATTGGAACCACCAAGACTATTCCTAGAGCTGGCCTCACGGCCAAATTGAGCCCTTGAAAAGGGCTTTGGTCAGGAAAGTGACCAAGAACCCGATGGTCACTCTGACAGAGCTATAGAGTTCCTCTGTGGAGATGGAAGAAACTTCCAAGGACAACCATCTCTGCAGCACTCCACCAATCAGGCCTTTATGGTAGAGTGGCCAGATGGAAGCCACTCCTCAGTAATAGGTACATGGCAGCCCGCTTGGAGTTTGCCAAAAGGCACCTAAAGACTCTCAGACCATGTGAAACAATATTCTCTGGTCTGATGAAACCAAGATTGAACTCTTTGGCCTGAATGTCAAGCGCCACATCTGGAGAAACCTGGCAACATCCCCGGCATGGTGGTGGCAGCATCATGCTATCAGAATGTCTTTCAGCGGCAGGGACTGTGAGACTAGTCAGGATTGAGTCAAAGTTGAATGGACAAAGCATAGAGAGATCCTTGATGAAAACATGCTCCAGAGTGCTCAGGGCCTCAGACTGGGGTGAAGGTTCACCTTCCAACAGGACAATGACCCTAAGCACACAGCCAAGACAACACAGGAGTGGCTTTGGGACAAGTCTCCGAAAGTCCTTGAGTGGCCCAGCCAGAGCCTGGACTTGAACCCGATCTAACATCTCTGGAGAGACCTGAAAATAGCTGTGCAGCGATGCTTCCCATCCAACCTGACAGAGCTTGAGAGGATCTGCAGAGAAGAATGGGAGAACCTCCCCAAATACAGGTGTACCAAGCTTGTAGAGTCATACACAAGAAGACTCAATACTGTAATCGCTGCCAAAGGAGCTTCAACAAAGTACTGAGTAAAGGGTCTGAATACTTATGTAAATGTGATATTTCATATTTGTTATATATATATATATATATATATATATATATATATATATATATATATATATATAAATTAGCAAACATTTCTAAAAACCTGTTTTTGCTTTGTCAATATGGGGTATTGTATGTAGATTAATGAGTGATAAAAACAATTTAATCCATTTTAGAATAAGGCTGTAATGTAACAACATGTGAAAAAAGTCAAGGGGTCTGAACACTGTAGGCTTACTGCAGCTCTGATTGGCTATGGCGCACCGGTCTGTGTAGTCAGGTCCTGAACGAGACTGATATGTTTTTATTAGGTTTTATTTACTGCAGTGTCTATTAATTGTCCAAATGCACAGCCGCTTTCCCACTCCATATTGCTATAGAATTTTCACAAATCTCTTACTTTACGTCATTACCAAACCTTCTATCAAAGTATGAAAATGTGAAAATGACCTTATATAAGTGATCGCTTCCCATAAAATGTTTTTTTTAAAGGCATTATATTCTTCCTAGGGGTGTATATGAACAGATTTTAATACGATTTTATGTTGCTAAAACACTGTCAGTTCCACTTTTAGTTAAAAAACCTACTTAGACCTTTAGTTAAGAAACCCTTTTAAACCCTTAGTTGAAAAACACATACATGAGCAAACAAGTATGTTCAAGCACACATGACTGGAGTGTGGTGCCATACCTTTAGCTCCCTGGTGCAGCAGAGCGGATATGCTGAAGATAAAGTTGTGGCAGATGTCTGTGGACGGGGTCTTCACTACGCTCTGACTGTTCTCCAGACAGCGGTAGCGTTGGAAGGTGTCCCAGGCACTGCTGGTGGCCAAGTCACCGCCCTCAGAGCCAGTGAAGATCTCCAGGTTCTTACAGTGGGGCATCAGCACAATCTACAGATGGGGAAGAAAGTTACAGGAGATGGAATTAGATTTAGTATGGAGTCAGCAAGGGCCCAAAACTAATATGAAATCCTAGTAGCTGAAATTTCTGCCTCGAATAGACATCGATGGATATTTCAAGCAAAAGTCAGAGTTGTGTTTGACAGTGTGTGTGAACTAACCGAGTCGATGAGTGTATATGGGGACTGGACGTCACTGAGTGCAGAGTAGAGGGGCAGACTCAGACGAACAGTGTAGTTCATCCCTGCCTCGAAACACACTGGTCTGGGGAGCACTGCATATCTGAAGAGACAAGAGAGAGAGAGATGGATGTCAGAAAACACATGTTTAAAAATACTCCTATGACACATACACTAAATCAGTGTTTTCAAAGGGGAACCCTCAGGGCGTATACAGGGTGCATACACAGACTCAGAGAATACCTAATATACAGACTCAAGAGTCTACTTAATATACAGACTCAGAGTCTACCACCTAATATACAGACTCAGAGTCTACCTAATATACAGACTCAGAGTATACCTAATACACAGACTCAGAGTCTACCTAGTATACAGACAAGAATCTACCACCTAATATACAAATTCAGAGGATACCTAATATACAGACTCAAAGTATACCTAATATACAGCTTTGGAGTTTACCTAATATAAATACTCAGAGGATACTTAATATACAGACTCAGTGGATACCTACTATACAGACTCAGAGTTCATCTCTCACTCTCTCACACCCACCCACCAGTTACCCAACAGTCCTCCTTCCCCAACATTGACAGAGGAGGTGGTGTGTGTTTACCGTGATCCGGGGTGGAGGGATATCATCTGGTTGTCGTCGTCAGGCATGGTGTTGGCACAGCGACTGTCAGCTGAAATCACACTGGGCCGCATCACCGTCATCAACACCTCCTCCCACTGGTCTGGTAACTACGGCAATGTAACAGGTACATAGACATTGGTAAACAGGTAAACAAAAGGGTAATGACAGGACCTTGACAAGCAGCGACGTTACCTAACATAATCAATTAAGTAAAGGAAGAAATGAAAACCCTCTGACACTCATGTGCCCCAGAGTTTACGTCCATTGGGAAGGCAGTATGTGCTGGGACTGACCTGAGGCTCGTAGCGGATGAGGATGTCATACTCCATGGAGTGGGGGATGTTGTCAATGGAGAACTCCAGGTAGGCCCCCTCGGGAACATTGACGAAACCTATCCCTGTCCAGGTGGGGCTACGGTCCTGAGGGTGGGGTCTCTGCACTACTGTCACACCCTGGAGATAGAGAGGGAGAAAAGAGTCACAAGGATTAGTAGGAAACACCCATGATCCCAGAAGAACTTAGAAGAAGAAAGACACATCAGGGTCATTGGCCAAAGGTGAAAGGTAGAAAGGTAACTCACAGGTCCAAATTTGGCGTCCTCTGCCTCGTAGGTGTAGTGGTCCAGGGCGATGAAGTAGAAGCCTGACTCCACCTGGTCACAGCGCCGGCCAAACATGTGTTCTCGACACACACACTGACCAGTCTCTTGGGAACAACTGGAGAGTGAGAGAGAGAGAGGACAGGGAGGGAATGTCAGGGAGTTTAATCCGAGTTTAAAAAGTGGTCCTCTTAGTGTTGCATTCAAGGTAACCGTTCATTTTAAGACTTCTGTGGCTGTATGAAAAGAAGAATCGTTTAGAAATTATACATTCTTTAAGTGAGGCATTTAGATGAATGAATTAGCCAGGTGAACTTTGAGCTCACTCGTTATTGATGGCTCCACCCAGGTCACAGTCACATGGTCTGCAGCCATCCATGTCATTGCTTAGCCCCCAGTGCTGAGGCTGTAGGACACATAAACACACACACACACGCACATTGTTAAAAACAACCCTTTAATGACACCCATCTATGCACAATACCCCACAATGACAAAGTGACAACATGTTTTAAGACATTTTTGAATATCTTTAGAAAAGTTTATGCATAAACATCTCATTTACATAAGTATTCACACCCCTGAGTCAATACTTGGTAGAAGCTCCATTGGCAGCGATTACAGTCTTTCTGGGTAAGTCTCTAAGAGCTTTCCACACATGGATTGTGCAACATTTGGCCATTATTCTTTTTTAAATTCTTCAAGTAGACAGAACCAGGTTTTACTCTACAGTACGTTTAGCTCCATTTTGTTTCTTTTTTTATCCTGAAAAAATCCCCAGTCCTTAACGATTACAAGCATACCCATAACATGATGCAACCACCATTATGCTTGAAAATATGGAGTAATGTGTTGTTTTGGATTTGCCCCAAACATAACACTTTGTACTCAGGACAAAAAGTGAATTGCTTTGCAACATGTTTTGCAGTATAACTTTAGTGCCTTCTTGCAAGCAGGATGCATATTTTGGAATATTTTTATTCTGTAAAGGCTTCCTTCATTTGAGTCTGTCAATTAAGTTAGTATTGTGGAGTAACTACAATGTTGTTTATCCATCCTCAGTTTTCTCCTAGCACAGCCATTCAACTCTGTAACTGTTTAAAGTCACCATGGGCCTGATCTCTGAGGGGTTTCCTTCCTCTCCGGCAACTGAGTTAGGAAGGACGACTGTATCTTTGTAGTGACTGTATTGATACACCATCCAAAGTGTTTTAATAACTTCACCATGCTCAAAGTGATATTCAATGTCTGCTTTAAAAAAAATCAAACTACCAATAAGTACCCTTCTTTGCCAGGCATTGAAAAACCTCCCTGGTATTTGTGGTGCAATCAGTGTTTGAAATTCACTCCTCGACTGATGGACCTTACAGATAATTGTATGTGTGGGGTACAGAGATGAGGTAGTCATTCAAAAATCATGTTAAACACTATTATTACACACAGAGTCCATGCAAATTATTGTAACTTGTTATACTCCTGAAATATTTAGGTTTTCCTTAACAAAGGGGTTGAATACTTATTGACTCAAGACATTTCAATTTCTAATTTTAATTTATTTGTAAAAAAAAGAACATTAAAAAAATATTATAATATTAATAACGTTGAAAAACATAACTTCACTATGACATTATGGGGTATTGTGTGTAGGCCAGTGACTCCCAAAAATATTCCATTCAGGCTGTAACACAACAAAATGTGTAAACAATCAAGGGGTGTGAAAACTTTCTGAAGCAGTGTATGTAGTAGATGTGTGTAGCAGATGTGTAACTAGTGGCCATTGGTGACGTCAAATGCCATGAGATCATAAGTCAACTATCTCTTACAGAGTGAAAGCGTTAACCTTTTGGTCCATCAGACAGCAATGTGGACTTTGATTAGCGACTCTTGTGTACAAGTATGTAAATCAGAAGAATAATGTTCCTTACCATACATTGGTCACAGTCCCTCCCGGTGACCAGGCGTTTGCAGTAACAGCCTCCCGAGTCTGTATCACATGGGCTCCCTCCAGGAACTGTCCCCAGGGCATTACAGGTGCAGGCTGGGAAAAACAACAATTTATAGGTATTCAAATAAAATGTAGACATCTTACTGCTTGAAAAAGCTACAGACTCCAATAACACATGAGTAAATGTGTGTGTGTGTCTTTACCCATGCAGCCCAGAAGGTGGTCTCCCAAGCCGTAGTGGGCCTGTTTGCACTGGTCACATTGCTCTCCCTCCACATTGGGCTTGCAGCGACACTGGCCAGCGATCAGTCCAGACGACACATCAGTCATCCTGTCACAGATCCCACCATTCAGAGAGCCCACCGGATCACAGTTACACGCTACAGAGATGGGGAAACATCAGGAACATTGAGTTAGGCATTATGATGTAAAATTTAGTATTGCGAGTGGAACTGGGGGAGTAGAAAGCTGTAATGGTGACTAGCTAACAGGACGAAGAAAAAATTGTGAAATCCACATTCATGGAATGGAAGTCAGACTTAACAAGCAAAAGGAAATGGTCAAGCTCAGTATCAATGGGAGGTATTTGATCTTTCATAAGGGAAGTACATCCTCTTCAAGAAAGGTACATATTATAATCTCTGAAGGTTATTTTAAAATCCCTTAAAAATGTTCTTACATCTGCTTGAAGAATTTAGTAGCTACTGTAGCTACCTGCAGGCTAACAATAATATCAAACTGAATACCAAAGGGGATAAAAAAGGCTTACAAAGGGTGTTACAGCATTGTTGTGAAAGAGCAAGCAAGTAAGGCATTTCACTGTACTTGTGCAAGTGACAATAAAAAAACTTGAAACTTGAATGGAAGTTCTCTCTCACACACCACAAACACAAGGACTCAAAACACTGGTGAGACAAGTATGAAAAGCCTAACAAGCCCATCATTCACACATCAAAGCAGTTTAGGATGATGTTCTCCCAGATGCTAATCTGAGGTCAGCATCCCCTGCGGCCTGAGGTCAATTTCTACCTAGAGCCATGAAAGCCTAGGGGGTAGGTGACACATGAGAAGGGTCTCTCTCCACCCTACAGTGGTTTGGAGTTAAAAGGAGACACCACTGGTTTGGCTGATAAAGCTTCAAAAACCCAGGTGTTCTCTCTCAGATCCAGACCACAGAGGCAGGATCAAAGAGCCAGATGGGAGGAGGAGAAAATATACAAATATATTTCTAAAGAGAGACAGACAGAGTCACGGATGAGATGAGGGAGAGTGGGGAGTAGGAGTTAAGTGTAGAGATGGAGGGAGGAAGAGTGGAAGAAACAGTAGAGGGTAAGAGGTGGAGAAGTAATGGGGAGAAAATAACAGGATGGATGGATGGAAAGATGGATGGAGATAGGAAAGACTGGGTTTGGATGGTGGGGTGTGGAAGAGTAGAGGGGGTTGGAGTTTGAAGTTCAAGGTTCAACCTACGTTCACAGATACTGGGGTGACGGATGTCCCTCTCTGGGTGCTGGAAGTAGAAGGGTTTGCACTGTTCACAGTTGTGTCCCATAGTGTTGTGCTGGCACTCATTACACACACCACCGCTCAAGTTACCCGTGGAGACGTATACTGCCATGTCGAAGTGACACGAGTCTGAGTGCTGGTTACAGTTACATTCTGCAGAGAGAGAGACATATTGGGGGAAGGGAGGGGGGCAAAGACAACATGTTGATTCACAGTGTTTATAAAAAGGCAGTTGGAGGGTTGTAAACGGTCTGAGCAGACACTGCAGCCTGTCATCACAAGTGATTAATTGAAAGGGGACACAAACTATAATATTCCCCTTTGGGAACTCTTTATTAAGACAGTTTGTTAGCTTAAGGTGGCTTACTTTTACAGGCGTTGGTATTGCGTCCCTCGGCTGGTCTCCAGGGCAGGTCATGGTAGAAGTCCTGACACTTCTCACAGTTCAACCCCATGGTGTTGTGGTTGCACATACAGTGGCCATGGACCTTAGGGAAAACATACAGAGGTGAGAAACTAGCATTAATAAGCACTTACAAGCAGTGAATATGCCATTACTTCGTTGCTATGCATGTACATAAACGATTTATTGATATCCCCCTTAAAATGATTTCACAGGCCATATTCAGGGTTTAATAGGGCAGTTCAGGGATCTATCAACTACTGTGCAGAGACTGAGGCCTCAGTGCTATTTGACTGTGCTCCCCTTGACCATCATGGTCAATTACATCTGAGATATCAGTGCAAAAGCAAAGGGAAACTACAGACGAAAGCCGGTCCATGTATTCCTATTCCAGATGGCTGCAGGACATGTTTACAGTGTTGACCAGCTCTCATCTGTTCTGCATTAAACTGAATGGACAAATGCCAGTTTGCTGACAGATAGACAGACTCAAACTAACAATTCAATATTAAAACCTTCAACAAAATGTCAGATACGTGCCACGCATTTGGTGTCATGACTTGAGCTGTTATAACAGGCACTATGTCACTCATGACAGGATTGTGTAGCTTTTATGTTAGGCATCTTCAGGCAAGGTGTAACTGTATCTTGTTTTGTCTTTAAGACATTGTAATGTGAGAGAATCAATTTGACAACCACTCTGCAAAATGGGTTTGAGAAGAATAAGAGTTTGATTAATCTTAAGTTTTGTTTTATTTATTTAATCTTTATTTAACTAGGCAAGTCAGTTAAGAACAAATTCTTATTTACAATGACGGCCTAGGAACAGTGGGTTAACTGCCTTGCTCAAGGGCAGAACGACAGATGTTTACCTTGTCAGCTCGGAGATTCGATCTAGCAACCTTTCGGTTACTGGCCCAATGCTCTAACCACTAGGCTACCTGCTGCCCCAAAGTTAATAGAGTTACTTTCCTATTTCTTGGTGAATAGGCTTTATAATAACAGTGAACAAGAGGTAGAGTAGCCTAGCCGCAGACAGACACAGACTGTAAACAGACCATAGCAGAGACTAAACAGGAAGTGCGCTGCCTTTTCTCTCCCTAGCATACACAGACAGACAAACATGTACACACACAGACACATGTTGTCCACAAATACACACACACAGTCTACCAAGCACACACAGATAAAGAAACACATTCTCACCAACACAAACTCAGTTGTTCTCAAACAGTGACAAACACATGTAAATGCACCGACTTCGTGAATTCATTTCACCCCAAAAAATGTATTAAAACACACTGTTTTGCAATGAAGGTCTACAGTAGCCTCAACAGCACTCTGTAGGGTAGCACCATGGTGTAGCCGGAGGACAGCTAGTTTCCGTCCTCCTCTGGGTACATTGACTTCAATACAAAACCTGAGGTTCATGGTTCTCACCCCCTTCCATAGACTTACACAGTAATTATGACAATTTCCAGAGAACGTCCTCCAAACTATCATAGTTCTTGCAGCATGAACCGACATGTTGTCCACCCAATGAAAGGATCAGAGAATGAATCTAGTACTGAAAGTATAAGCTACAGCTAGCTAGCACTGCAGTGCATAAAATGTGGTTAGTAGATGACTCAAAGAGAGAAAAAGACAATAGTTGAACAGTTTTGAACAAATTAATTTCTTTAAAAATGAAGGAGAAGCAAGAGAGATAGCTATATTTAGTTGTATTTTTTTCACTTTCACATAGCTAGAGAATGCTGCTAGCTAGTTTAGCCTACTCAAATCGACTAAAATAGTGAAGGATGCTATGTTAGCTAGCTGGCTATGGCTATCCAACACTGGAACTTTTCCAAGTCAAGTTAAGCTTTTGGTTTTATTCATTTATTGCCACTGGGGCCCACTGGTGTAACTGCTAAACTGCTTGCTAACTGTACACTGTACTGCATGAAGCGAGATTACTAACGCGTTAGTTCTAGTAGCTATGTTGACTGATGTTAGCTAATATGGTGACAACAATGTTGGCTGTGTGTAGGGGTTATGATATGAAGATTTAGCTTGGAAAGTATTTTTTGCATGGTCACAGACAGCTGATTTGTTGTGCACTGAAGCCCACAAGCAAAAGGAAAAGATGAGAGGAGGAGCACACTTAGATGCGAGAAGGAATTAACGACCAAACTGATCATGCTGTTTGTATGTGGCTGCTATGAAAGTGAACTGTGTTTGCATGTGATCAGGTGTGTATTCATTCTGCCGATTGTGTTGAAAAATGTTTCTTAAACAGAAGTAAATGAAACGAAACAGGGATAAACATACCTGAATAGAAACTCTTGTTTCTAACTGTTGGACTAATGATTACATCCAAGATCAACCAGATCATTCCACAGAGGGCCGTGTATCTGCGGGTTTTCGCTCCAACGTTGTACTTGATAGATGAATTAAGGTCACTAATTAGTAGGGAACTCCCTTCACCTGGTTGTCTAGGTCTTAATTGAAAGGAAAAACTAAAATCCCTCCGACACTCCGTGGAATGAGTTTGTTACAGCTGAGCTAGATGCAGGCAAGCTTATGCAAGGCAGTATTGAATGTGCCACTGTCTGTCACCTTGATTACTCAAAATGTTTCTCTCGACCTGTGTACCTACATTGTAAACTTTCATTCATAGGCTAGGTTGTAGCAACCCCATGGGCTGTATAGGGACAATTAGAGTATCTTGTAGCAGCCTAAACCTATCAATGTTACATTGAGTTGGGTGAATGGAATATGAATGATAGTCATCCAATATGCTGTAACAGAAATAAAGCCATTCTCTTAAAACAATGTGCGTCCTCCCTCATCTTAAACGGCACCGACCGCCACTGACCTAATGTACTACAGAAAACAAAACAGGCAATCAACTGGGTGATGGCGGGTTTGTGGGACTATGTAGTAAGTGATGAAAACTAGGATAATCTTATCATCGAGAACTCACCATTCCCTCAACAACATCCCCAGCCCCATCGACGGGCGCGCACTCGGAGGCGTGTCCGTAGCAGAAGCAGTTACCCCGTACCACCAAGTCGTAGACAGCGTAGTAGTACTTCTCCTTGATCTCCATGCGGGAGTCCAGCAGGTTGTCTCCCAGTGTGTGCAGCTTGGTGAACTTCACCCTTAGGTTGGTGATCTTCAACATGTCTAAAGGAGAAAGAGACATGTGTTAGCCATTAGCTTGTAGCCCTGAGGTCATTGTATGTAGACATTTATTTTGCAGTTACAGTATAGTCGGTTAATAAGCAACATAGCTGGTATTTGTCCAAAAATGGGAAGGATAATAACAATAACTTATTAGCAGACATACATCATTAAGTACACATATTATAGCTGGAACTTACTTTGGATTCTGGGGCTGTAGGGATCTTCAATACGGAAAACTGGATCCAAAACTCGGAAGATGACCTACAGAGACAGATGTGGGATTACACAATTTTTTTAAATGGCTTCTTTTCTCTCAATACATCCAGAATATTGTGTCATATGTAATTAGTTATTACTTCGTTATTACTTCGTTATTAATTAATAACTCAGTCATGCATAAATAACTCAGTCATGCAAAACACACACCTCTCCCTCTGTCGATGGTTCGATGTCGGAGTAATGTGAATCGCAGATGACGTCATCCACTTTCTGCATGGGCCCCGAGGATATGGCAGGAAATGCTGACTCACAGTCGTAGGCAAAGTAACGGTACACCTGCCAGTTCTTCCCAAAGTCAGCCGACCGCTCAATCACCATGGCAGCAGGCCGGAAGGTCTGTCAAAGAGGAAAAACCATACTTATGCATCTTGGTGATATACATATACACTGAGGTTACAACCAGCAATTTGACCATGAGTACATCTGGAAAATGGCCCACTTTTTCTAAACGTACATCATCCGCTGTAATAAAAGATGACGTGAGTACCATAGCCAGGAGAGAAATGTATTATGATGTATTAGGATCCCCATTACCCAACGCCAATGGCGACAGCTAGTCTTATTGGAGTCCGACATATAACAAAAAAGACATTACAGACAAAATACTTGACAATTTACATACATTTAAAAACATGAACATGTAGTAAATGTGTGCATCTATCAGTTACACATACCTGTCAGTACATACACACAACAAGTAGGTCACATGGGGGAGAGGCTTTGTGCCTTGAGATTTTGCTTTATTTATTTTTTGAAACCAGGTCTGGCCTGTATTACTTTACTCACATTTGCAGCTCATTTATGCTGTGTAACAGGAATTTTGAGTTTAGGAAAGACTGACTGCGGCACTTCTTGTTTTTATAAGAAACATTAATGTGTTGGAAATTCGAAATTGTTTGCATAGTCAACTTACACACAGCACTGACACACACACACACACACTTACCCCACCAGACATGTCACCAGGGGTCTTTTCACAGCACCCAGGTCCAGTCAAATTTAAGTAAACGTTCAGTATTATACACAGCCATGAGTGCATGGAACTCTATTCCATCTTATATAGCGCAAGTGAATTTCCAACACATTAATGTTTCTTATAAAAACAAGAAGTGATGCAGTCAGTCTTTCCTCAATTCTTAGCCAAGAGAGACTGCCATGCATAGTATCAATATTAGGTGTGAACTGATCGAAAAAGATTAGATACCATAATGCCATAATTACAATGTCAATTCGGTTATACTACGGGAACATATTTATGTTGAAATATCTATGGATAGTAGGGACATAAGACATGTTTCTTCACATCCTTCCTATCATAAGCTGCTATCCATTGGGTATGTCAGTCACAGTACATTTATTCATAACTTGAAATTAATCTCAAATTGTTATTTCAGCTGTATTTGTCACACAAAATTGATGTCACAGTTTAGTTCAATATTGGCTGTATTACAAAATTCCTGTTACACAGCCTAAATGAGCTGCAATTGTGAGTAAAGTGATACAGGCCAGATCTGTGTGGAGCGAATAACCCCAGACTGGTGGGCGGTCTGTTCTCCATTCCTCAGGCTCACACAGCTGTGTGTGCGTGTGTGTGTTTGTGTGTATGGTAGACCTCCCACGAGGCCAAGCCTTCTGATAATCTGCAGAGTAGACGGTCCAGCCAGCATCCCCTTACACACTAACCACGCTCCCCCACATTGAGCCCTCTGACTCGGCCTCCCCATTGGTTACCTTGAAGGTCATGATGAGGTGGGTGAAATGAAACTCTGCCTCCAAGTTCAGCTGGATGGTCACTTTCTCAAGACCTGGGGAAAGAATGAAGAAGCGGGGGGAAAGAGACAAGGAGGGAAAGGACAGGGGGAAAGAGAAAAAAGAGGTGGCAAAAAAATGTTAAAAGGGAGGGAGAGATAGAGGGGACAGAGAAAAAATAGAGGGTCAAACGGCAAGGGAAGGATAGAATTTAAAAACGTGATGAAGTCAGAGAGGGTGGAGAGCGGAAGGAGAGACAGAAACAAAAACATGAGTGTACATACAGGTTTCCAATTGAGCCAAGCATAACACAAGCTGGAATGGTTAACTATACAGTACATGCCACTTATCCACTCTTCACAGTGCATCTTCTGGATCAAAAAACATGCATTAACTCTTCACCTCTCCCTTCATAGTATTTTCATGGTTGGTTCTGTTCTATGATATAAAGCTCATGGCTGCCGTTCTGATTCCTGACATTCTTCTTTGCCACAAAATGGGGCAGTGGATTTTACGCGTAGTTACTGGGTAGTTAAGCAGCAAATAACAACTTAACCATTTCAATTATCTCTATTTCTTTGGTGAAACTAATATTAATTGGTTATGTTTATTGTTTAGCAATAAGAGCAAGAACAAGCCACCACTTATCAATATGCAACAATGTATAACTTCTCTAGGATAGGGGGCAGCATTTTCACTTTTGGATAAATAGCGTGCCCAATTTCAACTTCCTTCTACTCATCTCCAGAATATAAGATATGCATATTATTAGTAGATTTGGATAGAAAACACTCTGAAGTTTCTAAAACTGTTTGAATCATGTCTGTGAGTATACCAGAACTTATGTAGCAGGCAAAACCCCGAGGACTAACCATTCAGATAAAAAACAATTTAGGTCACTGTCTGTTCAATGAGTTTTCATTGGGATACTAGATTTCTATATATATATATATATATTTTTTTTTTTATTTTTTTTTTAACATTTTGATCCCATTTTCTCCCCAATTTCCGTGGTATCCAATCGCTAGTAATTACTATCTTGTCTCATCGCTACAACTCCCGTACGGGCTCGGGAGAGACGAAGGTCGAAAGCCATGCGTCCTCCGAAGCACAACCCAACCAAGCCGCACTGCTTCTTAACACAGCGCGCCTCCAACCCGGAAGCCAGCCGCACCAATGTGTCGGAGGAAACACCGTGTACCTGGCCCCCTTGGTTAGCGCGCACTGCGCCCGGCCCGCCACAGGAGTCGCTGGAGCGCGATGAGACAAGGATATCCCTACCGGCCAAACCCTCCCTAACCCGGACGACGCTATGCCAATTGTGCGTCGCCCCACGGACCTCCCGGTCGCGGCCGGCTGCGACAGAACCTGGGCGCGAACCCAGAGACTCTGGTGGCGCAGTTAGCACTGCGATGCAGTGCCCTAGACCACTGCGCCACCCGGGAGGCCGGATACTAGATCTCTAATCAACCTGTTTGCAGTTCCTACCGCTTCCACTGGATGTCACCAGTCGTTGGAAATAGGTTGAGGTTATTCCTTTGTGCAATGAAGAAGAACGGCCATCTGGAATCAGTGTAATGTTGTGTGTACTGTTTGAGAGTTGCGCAAGACTAGAAAAGTAGCGTTGGTTTGTTGTCCTCCTGTATTGAAAACAGATAGACCCAGGAGGGCCTCCCGGGTGGCGCAGTGGTCTAGAGCACTGCATCGCAGTGCTAGCTGCGCCACCCGAGTCTCTGGGTTCGCGCCCAGGCTCTGTCGCAGCCGGCCGCGACCGGGAGGTCCGTGGGGCGACGCACAATTGGCCTAGCGTCGTCCGGGTTAGGGAGGGTTTGGCCGGTAGGGATATCCTTGTCTCATCGCGCTCCAGCGACTCCTGTGGCGGGCCGGGCGCAGTGCGCGCTAACCGAGGGGGGCGAGTGCACGGTGTTTCCTCCGACACATTGGTGCGGCTGGCTTCCGGGTTGGAGGCGCGCTGTGTTAAGAAGCAGTGTGGCTTGGTTGGGTTGTGCTTCGGAGGACGCATGGCTTTCGACCTTCGTCTCTCCCGAGCCTGTACGGGAGTTGTAGCGATGAGACAAGATAGTAATTACTAGCGATTGGATACCACGAAAATTGGGGAGAAAAGGGGCTACAATTTATTTTTTTAAAAACAAAAAATATTTAAAAAAAATAACAGACAAAAGTAGTTTGAAATGTTTTGGCAAAGTTTAGAGGTAATTTTTGAGATATTTTGTAGTGACGTTGCGCAAATTGGAAGTGCCAAATAAATGGACAATTTGGATATATATGGACGGAATTAATCAAACAAAAGGACCATTTGTGATGTTTATGGGACATATTGGAGTGCCAACAAAAGAAGCTCGTCAAAGGTAAGGCACCCCAATGGTGGAACAAACTCCCTCACGACGCCAGGTCAGCGGAGTCAATCACCACCTTCCGGAGACACCTGAAACCCCACCTCTTTAAGGAATACCTAGGATAGGATAAAGTAATCCTTCTAACCCCCCCTCCCCCTTAAAAGAGTTAGATGCACTATTGTAAAGTGGCTGTTCCACTGGATATCATAAGGTGAATGCACCAATTTGTAAGTCGCTCTGGATAAGAGCGTCTGCTAAATGACTTAAATGTAAAATGTAAATGCATGATTTATATTTTATTTCTGCGTTTTGTATTGCGCCTGCAGGGTTCAAATATGCTACACTCTCTTTGTTTACTGTTGTGCTATCATCAGATAATAGCATCTAATGCTTTCGCCGAAAAGCCTTTTTGAAATCTGACACGTTGGCTGGATTCACAACGAGTGTAGCTTTAATTTGGTATCTTACATGTGTGATTTAATGAAAGTTTGATTTTATATCATTTTTTTTTATTTGGCGCTCTACATTTTCCCTGGCTATTGGCCAAGTGGGATGCTACCGTCCCACATATCCTAGAGAGGTTATTAACAGGAGAAAGTGTTCGAACTCATCATTAGACTATATACAATTAATGCGTTACTTTAGCAACAACACAGAGTTCATCAACTAAGCACGAATGCGTTTCCCTCCATCTTATATTGTAGAATGGGACTATTGAGTGTCAGTTTTACATCCGTTTTGGGGGAACCTCACCTGTGCTTATAATAATTATAATTGTAATAATAATAATACATGCATTTTATATAGCGCTTTTCATTACAAGTAGAATCTCAAAGTCGCTTTAAATTATATTTTTTTTAAATACAACTTAACAAAACAAATGTATTAGGATCTGTGTGTTCTTGGGCGATGGTCTTGCACAGCTTTTGAGGAGAAGACAGTTGGAAAAGGTAGTAAGAGGGTTGTGCTTTGAGCTGGGGCCTACTGGGACAGTGTTGTAATAGAGTGGATCTAGTACAGTAATGTCTGGATTATGAATGGAAATTCCCTGTCTCTTTTGCCAGGCCCATCTGTGTAGTTGGCCGCTCCACTAGTGAGTATTAACCTCCTTCCTGTTCTTTCCGGAGAAATATTCCCACCGCTTTATCCTCGGCCAAACCTCCCCTAACTCCTAGTCAGATTACTTTCTGAATCTTATATCCTTCCAGCACTTTTTTGTGAGTTAACTCTTCAAGGCAAGATGCACTTGGGATAGCTGAATTTGTATCTAAGTTGTGGACGATTTCAATGCTTTTGGCCTCCTAGTAATCATTAACAATGCTTCAAAACCAGGGGTCTTCAACTTGTTTTTTCCAAGGGACACCCTCCCAGGCAAACCGTGACCCAGGGACATGCGTCAGCAAAAAAATGTTTTGCACATGTTTTGTCATTTCATCAGGTGAATGATAATGGCAAGGAGAAGTAATCAACATTTTAAAACTAATAGATTTGGTACATAGTTTTTAAAAATAATTTTGACCTCCCCATATTAGAATTGGAAGAGGAAGTGCAAACTCTAACATAGCCTATTAGCTAGAAAGGTTACTCCAAACACATTTTCACTAAAAGCAGCTGTTAAGCTGATTAAACAAAGGTTAGCCATGTGTTGGCAAAAATGTATGTCCAAGTCTTGAGTGGATGGTCGGGGGGGCCGGAACATAATTACAAATCATTTGTAGATAGCAAATTGACCTCAAGAAGCCCAAGCAGATACAGTATAATGTTTGACTGAAACATATTTTCAAACCTTGCTTACATATGTATACGATTACATGTTTCTCTCTACTAAGCGTGGGAATACTTGAGAACTGATTTCTTAAATTAAAATCATTTGGAGCTGATTTCCTGGTGTTTTTAGTCTATTATGTCCAACAATAAAAATATAAAATAAATGTTTTTTTCTCAGAAAACGTGGGGGGCCAAATAAAACCACCCACGGGCCAAATTCGGGCAAACGGGCCGCAAGTACACAGGGTGTAACCCCGCCTCATCTAACAGCCACCTAGGTAATCATTCCCCATGGGTTAATCCTGTCATTCCAAAGTTTATAAACTGGTCATCATCTAAGTCAGCCATTTCTGCTTTCTCTTTGATGTCTCCCTTCACATTGATTAAAGGGGTTAGGGAAGGGATTGGAGGGTGAAAATATACTGAGGGGGGAAAGAAGACAGAGTCGCCTTTGATTGAACTCATCTACCTACTAGCCATCCACCAATTTCCCCCCACGAGAACTCACCATTCTCTGACTGCCACCAGGTTTTCAGGCGGTTGGGGGCGAATGTGGTCACGACATTCTCCACTCGGTGGCCGGTGGTGGCGTTAACCACGCTTTTGACGTAGACGTCGGTGGAGTCACACACAAAGCATTTCTTCTCTTCCTGAAGAGACCGTGAAGATTGGGAGAAAGAGAGATAAAAATGTCAGTGTGATTCTTGGGATGCCAAGCCGATTTCTCCCAATCAGGTGAGGGTACAGATAATGAACATCTTTGAAGAGCCCATTCATACAGAAGTAATTGAAATTGGGTATTTTATCAAGAGCAGATATAGATGCTGAAATAAGTGATTGAGCTAAATAGGGGCTTAACTACTTTGAAATGAGGAGTCTGTCTTGCCCTGGTCTCACTCATCAGTGAAGGCTTACCTTAGGCTGCTGACAATGCAGGTTTCATTTGGCCACCAGAAGTTCAGAAAACACACTATGTGTACTTGTGTGTGTGTGTGTGTGTGTGTGTGTGTGTGTGTGTGTGTGTGTGTGTGTGTGTGTGTGTGTGTGTGTGTGTGTGTGTGTGTGTGTGTGTGTGTGTGTATACACATGCTCAAGGGTTCAAATTCAGCATCATCTGGATTTCCTTCCGTCTTTTCACCACTTGACAAGAAAACAACTTTACAAGATTGTAAACATTATACACATCCAGAGCATGCAACAGAATAGTGTGTCCACAGCCACACACATTTGTTTGAATTCCAGTACATAGATATGTGTTTGATAAGAAATGTAACCCTGTTGGATCACGTCTTTCACTGACACGATCTGGTTTCTCTCTACTTCAGTGGTGACATAAATGTAATTAATTTAATTATATTAGATTTCCATCTTAAATTCTTTGCATGCTCAGGGTAAACCATACTTTAAATCACATGTATCAAACTAATTTCACGGAGGGCTGAGTGTGCCTGTGGGTTTTCGCTCCTACCTTGTACTTAAGTGATGAATTAAGGTCACTGATTGGTAAGGAACTCCCCACACCTGGTTGTCTAGGGCTTAATTGAAAGGAAAAAACAAAAACCTGCAGACACTAGGCCCTCTGTGAAATGAATTTGACACCCCTGCTTTAAAAATATGCTCAACACATCATAGAAGTGTTCACAAATACTCTACAGTTAAGGTGGGGGAGAACAAGAATCAGCCATTTCTAGTACATTTGATTTAGGTGGATACTGATAAAATAGGATGATGTCTCAAGCAAGGCAACCATTTATTTTCATGTAAGTGCACGGCAAAAGTATTTGATGGTGGCTCCTCAAGTGATGGTTGTTTGATATCTCTAACCATGGAATGTCTGTGCCAATACAATGAGCCCCCATGCATCCAAGCTGCTGGCACAGCCACTTTCAAGTCATTGTTGTTCTGAACCTCAATAATGCTTATAGAATGATTGTGTGATCCAGGAAGCAGTCTAGACAACTCAGAGGGTCGTGCAACTCCTAAACCAATCCTTCCCAAATCCTAAACATCTTTCCCACTCCTACGCTCATATTGAGAAAGCAGGAGTTTAAGAAAAAATATGTGAAAGAAAGTCCTTGTATTGAGAATAAAAGCCCAAGGGATATTTGGAATATATCCCATTTATATATTCCACCCCCAACAGACAAGAGATTGACTGTAAACCTTACAGTAGTTATTATGAAATCTGAACGCCACATTGCCCATGGCAAGAGAATTTTAATTTTGAGCATGCATTTATTCCCCATTCAAATAAATAGGGGAGCTTTTCTTACTGAGGAAATGAAACAATGTTATCATTTAATATGTGATACTGTAATTAATGTTTAATTTTGAGTTAACCACATAGCCTGTTTGTGCCTCTTTGCACTTTGTTACTTTGTTTAGTAGTAGCCTAGATGACTTGGGAAAGGAATCCCTTTCCAGGCATGCAAGACAATGAATATAGCACCATTTTATTCTCAACACCAATTTTCACAAGGTCAAAACTATCTTTCCCATTTCCAAGAGCAAACACCCTGAGGTTAGCAATTACAGGAATGCTTTATTATGGAGCATATCTATGTATTGCTTATCTCCCTCGCTACTACAGGCATGAATGAGAGACTCCAAATGCTGCGTAGAGGCACAACAAATCAGAGCTTGCTTTTCTTGATTATTGAATATCGGTACTTTTACGCCATTGAAATAATAACGAATCCTATTGATTGAACTGTTGTCAACTTGGAGTAACAATATTTGTGTGATAGTTAATGAAGTATATAGGCCTATAATAACACCTGGGGCCTAGTCCAAATAGTCTCTGTACTTGTGCCAGAATCATTTACCTGTAAATGACTGACGATACAGAACGGCTCGGGCCGGTGGAGGCCGCATGTGGAGTTGGCAGAGAGTTGGTGGGCTCTGCCGATGAGAAGGTCTCCCGTGGCGGGGTAGCAGCTCCCCTCTGTGCACACATCGCTGAACTCTGGTACCTGGGCAAGGACGCACGCCCCTGCGGCTACACAAAGAAGAGGCAATATTGAACAATGGGATTTATTCAATACAGGTTGTGGAGTGACGTTTTATTGTACAAAAATGTCAAAGACAAGTGAACTATTAGATAAAATAGCCGGAGTATTAGAATAAAATACTAACGAAAAGTGCTCAAAGCTTTGGTCTCCCTGTTCATAAAACTTTTAATAAAACTCCATAATAAAAATGTACGTTTTAGTCGAAAACACAATCTGAAAAACAGGATATAAACCTTCCATTTCAATGGGTCTTTGATTTATATTAATGCCACTTGAAGCTATTTAATTGTTTCATGCCGAGTTTAAAACAAGAACAATATGTGTCAAAGTCAAAAAAATTATACAAACAATTCCACATATGATTAATTAAATTAGCCTACGAAACGTTGACTATTTAAACTTTTAGAACTAATATCCATTTAAATATGCTTAACTGTATTTTCTTCATTAGGCTACATGCAAAGTGTATCATTATGCACTTTCAGTTGACTCAATGTTGGACATGCGTTCTACAGAAAACATTTCAAAATGATAAAAATAATAAACTTACATAGCAGAGTCGCAATTTGAAATATCAACATTTTTGGTGTGCTTCCTATCCGTGAGACTGTGTGTGGTTCCTTATGGTAGGGTTTTGCCCTCACGCTTTTCTTGTCCCGCTACCCCTCAAATCACCACTGAGAAAATTGAGTAATTTTTCTGTCCCCCCCTCCTCAAGCATGCGCACAGGGTGTAACTCGCCCTCCCCCAAAGCCTCTATTCGATAAATCCAGTGAAGTCCTATAGCCAGCAGCTACAAATGCTCATCAACTAACTTGTATAGTTTGACGACCAATTACATAATAGATAAATCATTACCTGTGGGCTATCTGAAATGTGGCAGATCATTTGGAGCAGAAGGATCATGTTGACAGCATCTCATTATGCTCACATTGAGAGAAAGTTCAAACTTACACATCTAATAGGATTGTAAATGTCTTCTCTCTCAGATACCAACCCCCACCTAGACCTACTCATCTAGAACAAAGGACATTCCTCCACTAAGGCAGGAAGCTGCCCTATTATGTCCCTAGGCTCAGGTAAAGCTGGGATAATATAGGTACTGAAGCCATACTACTCATTTACTGTACTGAAGAGAAATTAGGTTAAGAGCTTAAAACTTTCCTGTACAGTTGTTGGTAATGACAGATTACCAAAGACTAAACTATGACCTACAACCTTAATTATGTGTCACAGGGAGTTTGGGGGGGGGGGGTTGTGTGTGTGTGTGTGTGTGTGTGTGTGTGTGTGTGTGTGTGTGTGTGTGTGTGTGTGTGTGTGTGTGTGTGTGTGTGTGTGTGTCTGTCAGTACCAGCTCCAACCATAGCTGGAGGAGAAACAGGGTGGCAGTTCAAATTCAATTATCTTTGAAATGGCAAAGAGGGGGACTGTAGGAACAGATTCAATTAGCTTTTTGAGTCTGAGAAACTAGACTATGTTCACAGTCACTGAGAATATTGAAGAAAGAAAGACATTACTTGTGCTATTCATGAACCATTCCTTGGTTTACTGCTGAAAATAACATCAACATTTAGGCTCCGTCAAGGGACAAATGACTAGTCCTAAAACACAGAAAAGTGGTCTCACTTGCAAAAATAAAGTATTCATTAAATTAGGCTAATACAGTGGCATCTCAATCTCATTCTGAACGAATACAACCAACACGCAAAAAATACTACAATCTGTCCATTCAAGAACAGAAAAATGCACCCAAAAACCACAAAGGTTAAAAAAGGTTCTCAAATAATAGCTCCCTCTTCTGTAATTAGCTGCATCACTGGTGATATTTCCTTTAATCTTCAATGCAGTGGATCAGTGGCAACCTGCAATTAGGTAGAGCCATTAGTGGTCTGTGAATTCCTCACGTTTAAAAACATGACCAGGGGGCAGGGAGGGAATGCAGACCCCAGTCTAAGACACATTCTCAGGGGTGAGTGGGCTAACTCTCCCCTGGGGGGTATGAGATGGAACTGCCTTAGTGGAGGCCTCCCTGCTCCATCTACGGCTGCCCCCTGGACACTATGATCACTTGGCTACATAGCTGATGCATGCTTGACTGTCCATTAATTCACGGTACTCCATTCTGTTTATTTGTGTTTTATCTGTCGGCTCTGTGCTTTAACTCAGGATCTGTGTGTAGTTAATCCGACCCTCTCTGCCTAGTCGTCGCCATTTTTACCTGTTGTTGCTGTGTTAGACTAGCACCCTGTTATTGCTGCTGTTATCTTACCTGTTGTTTTAGCTAGCTCTCCTAATCAAGACCTGCAATCACTTTATGCCTTATTGTATGTCTCTCTCAAATATCAATATGCCTTGCATACTGTTGTTCAGGCTAGTTTTCATTATCATTGTTTTGGTTTGCAATGGACCCTGTAGTTCCACTCTCCGTACCTCTGATACCCCCTTTGTCCCACCCCCCACACATGCGGTGACCTCACCCATTGAGACCAGCATGTCCAGAGATACAACCTCTCTTATCATCACCCAGTGCCTGGGCTTGCCTCCGCTGTACCCGCGCCCCTCCATACCCCTGTCTGCACATTATGCCCAGAATCTATTCTACCACGCCCATAAATCTGCTCCTTTTATTCTTTGTCCCCAACGCTCTAGGCGACCAGTTTTGATAGCCTTTAGCCGCACCCTCATCCTACTACTCCTCTGTTCCTCGGGTGATGTGGAGGTAAACCCAGGCCCTGCATGTCCCCAGTCACCCTCATTTGTTGACTTCTGTGATCGAAAAAGCCTTGGCCTCATGCATGTCAACATCAGAAGCCTCCTCCCTAAGTTTGCCTTACTCACCGCTTTAGCACACTCTGCCAATCCTGATGTCCTTGCCGTGTCCGAATCCTGGCTTAGGAAGGCCACCAAAAATTCTGAGATTTCCATACCCAACTATAACACTTTCCGTCAAGATAGAACTGCCAAAGGGGGAGGAGTTGCAATCTACTGCAGAGATAGCCTGCAAAGTTCTGTCATACTTTCCAGGTCTATGCCCAAACAGTTCGAACTTCTAATTTTAAAAATTAATCTCTCCAGAAATAAGTCTCTCACTGTTGCCGCCTGCTACCGACCCCCCTCAGCTCCCAGCTGTGCCCTGGACACCATCTGTGAATTGATCGCTCCCCATCTAGCTTCAGAGTTTGTTCTGTTAGGTGACCTAAACTGGGATATGCTTAACACCCCGGCAGTCCTACAATCCAAGCTTGATGCCCTCAATCTCACACAAATCATCAAGGAACCCACCAGGTACAACCCTAAATCCGTAAACATGGGCACCCTAATAGACATTATCCTGACCAACCTGCCCTCCAAATACACCTCTGCTGTCTTCAATCAAGATCTCAGCGATCACTGCCTCATTGCCTGTATCCGCCACGGGTCCGCGGTCAAACGACCACCCCTCATCACTGTCAAACGCTCCCTAAAACACTTCTGCGAGCAGGCCTTTCTAATCGACCTGGCCCGGGTACCCTGGAAGGATATTGACCTCATCCCGTCAGTTGAGGATGCCTGGTCATTCTTTAAATGTTACTTCCTCACCATATTAGACAAGCATGCTCCGTTCAAAAAATGCAGAACCAAGAACAGATATAGCCCTTGGTTCACTCCAGACCTGACTGCCCTCGACCAGCACAAAAACATCCTGTGGCGAACTGCAATAGCATCGAAGAGCCCCCGCGATATGCAACTGTTCAGGGAAGTCAGGAACCAATACACGCAGTCAGTCAGGAAAGCAAAGGCCAGCTTTTTCAAGCAGAAATTCGCATCCTGTAGCTCTAACTCCAAAAAGTTCTGGGATACTGTAAAGTCCATGGAGAACAAGAGCACCTCCTCCCAGCTGCCCACTGCACTGAGGCTAGGTAACACGGTCACCACCGATAAATCCGTGATAATCGAAGACTTCAACAAGCATTTCTCAATGGCTGGCCATGCCTTCCTCCTGGCGACTCCAACCTTGGCCAACAGCCCCGCCCCCCCCGCTGCTACTCGCCCAAGCCTCCCCAGCTTCTCCTTTACCCAAATCCAGATAGCAGATGTTCTGAAAGAGCTGGAAAACCTGGACCCATACAAATCAGCTGGGCTTGACAATCTGGACCCCCTATTTCTGAAACTGTCCGCCGCCATTGTCGCACCCCCTATTACCAGCCTGTTCAACCTCTCCTTCGTATCATCTGAGATCCCCAAGGATTGGAAAGCTGCCGCGGTCATCCCCCTCTTCAAAGGGGGAGACACCCTGGACCCAAACTGTTACAGACCTATATCCATCCTGCCCTGCCTATCTAAGGTCTTCGAAAGCCAAGTCAACAAACAGATCACTGACCATCTCGAATCCCACCGTACCTTCTCCGCTGTGCAATCCGGTTTCCGAGCCGGTCACGGGTGCACCTCAGCCACGCTCAAGGTACTAAACGATATCATAACCGCCATCGATAAAAGACATTACTGTGCAGCCGTCTTCATCGACCTGGCCAAGGCTTTCGACTCTGTCAATCACCATATTCTTATCGGCAGACTCAGTAGCCTCGGTTTTTCTAATGACTGCCTTGCCTGGTTCACCAACTACTTTGCAGACAGAGTTCAGTGTGTCAAATCGGAGGGCATGTTGTCCGGTCCTCTGGCAGTCTCTATGGGGGTACCACAGGGTTCAATTCTCGGGCCGACTCTTTTCTCTGTATACATCAATGATGTTGCTCTTGCTGCGGGCGATTCCCTGATCCACCTCTACGCAGACGACACCATTCTATATACTTCCGGCCCTTCCTTGGACACTGTGCTATCTAACCTCCAAACGAGCTTCAATGCCATACAACACTCCTTCCGTGGCCTCCAACTGCTCTTAAACGCTAGTAAAACCAAATGCATGCTTTTCAACCGTTCGCTGCCTGCACCCGCACGCCCGACTAGCATCACCACCCTGGACGGTTCCGACCTAGAATATGTGGACATCTATAAGTACCTAGGTGTCTGGCTAGACTGCAAACTCTCCTTCCAGACTCATATCAAACATCTCCAATCCAAAATCAAATCAAGAATCGGCTTTCTATTCCGCAACAAAGCCTCCTTCACTCACGCCGCCAAACTTACCCTAGTAAAACTGACTATCCTACCGATCCTCGACTTCGGCGATGTCATCTACAAAATAGCTTCCAACACTCTACTCAGCAAACTGGATGCAGTTTATCACAGTGCCATTCGTTTTGTTACTAAAGCACCTTATACGACCCACCACTGCGACCTGTATGCCCTAGTCGGCTGGCCCTCGCTACATGTTCGTCGTCAGACCCACTGGCTCCAGGTCATCTACAAGGCTATGCTAGGTAAAGTGCCGCCTTATCTCAGTTCACTGGTCACGATGGCTACACCCACCCGCAGCACGCGCTCCAGCAGGTGTATCTCACTGATCATCCCTAAAGCTAAAACCTCATTTGGACGCCTTTCCTTCCAGTTCTCTGCTGCCTGCGACTGGAACGAATTGCAAAAATCTCTGAAGTTGGAGACTTTTATCTCCCTCAACAACTTTAAAAATCTGCTATCCGAGCAGCTAACCGATCGCTGCAGCTGTACATAGTCCATCTGTAAACTACCCACCCAATTTACCTACCTCACCCCCCATACTGCTTTTATTTATTTACTTTTCTGCTCTTTTGCACACCAGTATCTCTTCTTGCACATGATCATCTGATGATTTATCACTCCAGTGTTAATCTGCTAAATTGTAATTATTCGATTTATTGCCTACCTCATGCCTTTTGCACACATTGTATATAGATTCTATTTTTTCTACCATGTTATTGACTTGTTTATTGTTTACTCCATGTGTAACTCTGTGTTGTCTGTTCACACTGCTATGCTTTATCTTGGCCAGGTCGCAGTTGCAAATGAGAACTTGTTCTCAACTAGCCTACCTGGTTAAATAAAGGTGAAAAAAATAAAAAAAATAAAAAAATAAACCATGTGTATGTGACAAATAAAATGTGATTTGAATTTGATTTGATGAACTACAGGACAAAATACAAACCCTCCAACCCAAAAAGGCCTGTGGGGTTGATGGTATCCTAAATGAAATGATAAAATATACAGACCATGAATTCCAATTGACTATACATAAACACTTTAACATCATCCTCAGCTCTGGCATCTTCCCCAATATTTGGAACCAAGGACTGATCAGCCCAATCGACAATAGTGGAGACAATTTTGACCCCAATAACTAACGTGGGATATGCGTCAACAGCAACCTTGGGAAAATCCTAAGCATTATCATTAACAGCAGACATTTCCTCAGTGCAATGAGAAATGTCAAATTGGCTTTTTACCAAATTACAGTACAACAGACCATGTATTCAACCTACGCACCATAATTGACAAACAAACAAACCAAAACAAAGGCAAAGTCTTCTCATGCTTTGTTGATTTAAAAAAAGCTCTCGACTCAATTTGACATGAGGGTCTGCTATACAAATTGATGGAAAGTGGTGTTGGGAGAAAAACATAAGACATTATGAAATCCATGTACACAAACAACAAGTGTGCAGTTAAAATTGGCAAAAAAACACACAGATTTCTTTCCACAGAGCCGGGGGGTGAGATAGAGATGCAGCTTAAGCCCCACCCTCTTCAACATACAATACCAGTCAAAAGTTTGGACACACCAACTCATTCAAGGGTTTTTCTTCTGCAGCATATTGCTGCTGAATGCTGTGGTAGCCATGCTGGTTAAGTGTGCCTTGAACTCTAAATAAATCATTGACAGTGTCACCAGCAAAGCACCCCCACACCATCACACCTCCTCCTACATGCTTCACGGTGGGAACCACACATGCAGGATCATCCATTCACCTACTCTGTATCTCAAAGAGAAGGCGTTTGGAACCAAAAATCTCAAATTTGGACTCATCAGACCAAAGGACAGATTTCCACCAGTCTCATGTCCATTGCTTGTGTTTCTTGACCCAAGCAAGTCTCTTTTTGTTATTCGTGTTCTTTAGTAGTGGTTTCTTTGCAGCAATTCGACCATTCGCCTGATTCACACAGTCTCCTCTGAACAGTTGATGTTGAGATGTGTCTGTAACTTGAACTCTGTGAAGCATTTATTTGGGCTGCAATCTGAGGTGCAGTTAACTCTAATGAACATATCCTCTGCAGCAGAGGTAACTCTGGGTCTTCCTTTCCTGTGGTGGTCCTCATGAGAGCCAGTTTCATCATAGCGCTTGATGGTTTTTGCGAAAATAGTGATGGACTGTTGTTTCTTTTTGCTTATTTGAGCTGTTCTTGCCATAATATGGATTTTGGTCTTTTACCAAATAGGGTTGTTAGTTGTGTTGTGACCCTACCTTGTCACAACACAACTAATTGTCTCAAACGCATTAAGCAATTCCACAAATTAACTTTTAACAAGGCACACCTGTTAATTGAAATGTATTCCACCTCATGAAGCTGGTTGAGAGAATGCCAAGAGTGTGCAAAGCTGTCGTCAAGGCAAAGGGTGGCTACTTTGAAGAATCTCAAATATAAAATCTATTTAGATTTCTTTAACACTTTTTTGGTTACTACATGATTCCATATGTTTTATTTCATCGTTTTGATGTCTTCACTATTATTCTACAATGTAGAAAATTGAAAAATAAAGAAAAATCCTGGAATGAGTAGGTGTGTCCAATATTTGGGACTGGCACTGTATATATCAACGAATTGGCAAGGGCACTTGAACAGTCTGCAGCACCAAGCCTCACCCTACTAAAAGTTGAAGTCAAATGTCTACTGATGATCTGGTGCTTCATTCCCCAACCAAGGGGGGCCTACAGCAGCACCTAGATCTTCTGCACAGATTCTGTCAGACCTGGGCCCTGACAGTAAATCTCAGTAAGACAAAAAATAATAGTGTTCCAAAAAAGGTCCAGTTGCCAGGACCATGAATACAAATTACATCTAGACACCGTTGCCCTAGAGCACACAAAAAAACTCTACCTGGCCCTAAACATCAGAGCCACAGGTAACTTCCACAAAGCTGTGAACGATCTGAGAGACAAGGCAAGAAGGACCTTGTATTCCATCAAAAGGAACATAAAATTCATACCAATTAGGATCTGGCTAAAAATACTTGAATCAGTTATAGAACCCAATGCCCTTTATGGTTGTGAGGTCTGGGGTCTGCTTATTAACCAAGAATTCACAAAATGGGACAAACACCAAATTGAGTCTGCATGCAGAATTCTGCATTAATATCCTCTGTGTACAACGTAAATAACAAAATAATGCATGCAGAGCAGAATTAGGCCGATACCTGCTATTTATCAAAATCCAGAAAAGAGCTGTTAAATTCTACCTCCACCTAAAAGGAATCGATTCCCAAACCTTCCACAACAAAGCCATCATCTACGGAGAAATTAACCTGGAGAAGAGACCCCTTAGTGTCACGCCCTGGCCTTAGTTATCTTTGTTTTCTTTCTCTCTTCCACCATACGACGATCGTGACACTTAGTAAGCTGGTCCTGGGGCTCTGTTCACAAACACAAACAGACCCAACAGTACAGCAACACAATTAAAACCAACCAAATCATTTGAAAATGAAAGATAATTCCTTGACACATTGGAAAGAATTTACAAAACAAAGTGAGTTAACTAGAATGCTATTTGGCCCTAAATAGAGACTACACAGTGGCAGAATACCTGACCACTGTGACTGACCCAAACTTAAGGAAAGCTTTGACTATGTACAGACACAGTGAGAATAGCCTTGCTATTGAGAAAGGCCGCCAAAGGCAGACCTGGCTCTCAAGAGAAGACAGGCTATGTGCACACTGCCAACAAAATGGAAACTGAGCTGCACTTCCTAACCTCCTGCCAAATGTATGACCATATTAGAGACACATATTTCCCTCAGATTACAGGCCCACAAAGAATTGGAAAACAAATCCAATTTTGATAAACGCCCATATCTATTGGGTGAAAAACCACAGTGTGCAATCACAGCAGCAATATTTGTGACCTGTTGCCACAAGAAAAGGGCAACCAGTGAAGAACAAACACCATTGTAAATACAAACTATATTTATGTATATTTATTTTCCCTTTTGTACTTTAACTACTTGCACATCATTACAATACTGTATACAGACATAATATGACAATGTGTCTTTATTATTTTGGAACTTTTGTACGTGTCATGTTTACTGTAAATTTTTTATTGTTTATTTCACTTTTGTTTATTATCTATTTCACTTGCTTTGGCAATGTAAATATATGTTTCCCATGTCAATAAAGCCCTTTAAATTGAAATTGAGAGAGCGAGAGTGAGCGAGAGAGAGAGAGAGAGAGAGAGAGAGAGAGAGAGAGAGAGAGAGAGAGAGAGAGAGAGAGAGAGAGAGAGAGAGAGAGAGAGAGAGAGAGAGAGAGAGAGAGAGAGAGAGAGAGAAAGTGTATGCTGGAGCTTAAAGCAACAGAAATCTAGGATTTTACAAGTAAAGAAAATGGGCAATGTGCATTAAATGAGAGAGAGAACATTCCGTTGTGAAAAATGGCTGCATTCCAAACCCAGCAGGGACCCATTCCAAACCTGATAGTGTGTTTAATACCATCACATCCCCAGCTAGGCTGGGGGGAAACATTGTTTCAGCCCGGCAACAAGCTCTGTATAGACCAGGCCAATTCAGTATACACAGTTTCACAAAATAACAGTCAAATCTTACAAAGAGATCTACTTCCACCAGAGACCAGGGTAGAACTTGGAAAAAAAGTTAGAGGTAGAATAACTTGAAACCTGAAAACGGTAGGAATAAAAGCTTTCCCCCCTTTTATAACATCAAAGATCATGTAAGCAGATAATTAGGTAAGCGGGTGCTTCTCTCTCAACTCTGTCAGTTTTATGATCACCACACGCCCCTACGTGGATGATTAGGAGAACTACACTCTTAAATTCAGTTGCAAAACTCGAGAGGTAGAGAGGAAAGGGTAGGGTGCAATGAACAGTATGTGAGGAAATTCCTTTTACACAATACAACCTAGAACCTGAGAGAACCTATCTTTGACATGACATCAGAGTAGGAACAGGTTCCAGACACAGACCATTTTGAGCATGTAAATATAAACAGTAAATAAACAGAATAAACAAAATAAAAGTTGAATGTGTAAAAAGAATACATATCCATGCCACTTGGCACATGCAAGATCAGATCATTATTATAGCATTTAACTTATTTGACTACTACTGGTCACAGTTTAGGGTCAATTCCATTACACATATCTTTGATCTATACATGAATGTAATTTAAATCTCTTGAACTGACAGAGTTGATGATCATTATTACACAGGCATTATAAAAAGTTGTTAGTGCTGCCTATGGCATCTGCAATGACATGCTTATGAATGTGTAAAGACAGCATTATAATAAGTGCTAGAAGTCTGTGACCCTGTATACCGTCTTGAAGATAGAACCCTGAATCCTCCTCTCTTGATCCACCAAGGGTGTTAGGAGGTACTGTCAATGTACCTATCCACGCGGGAGGCAATCTCCCTTCGGAGGGATTCCACCATCTCCAACAACATGGCAACCTCCATGGCTTTGTCCTCTTTGTTGTTGATGAAGTCTTGGATCTGTTTCACCAAGTCCGAAACAACAAAGACAAAGAGAAAATGAAGACAATGATTAGTGGATCCTTTAAAACGTTTGTTACTGTTGGGGTGGAATAAAATGCTGCACACCAAGTGGCTCTCCAGAAAAAGGAGTTGGACACCTCTGTTTAAAAGGGGGAAATCTGCAGTTCAAACAACAATAAAGCAAAAGCAGTCACCCCACTACTGTTTTGGTAAACAGCTGAGGGATGTGGCTGGAGAAATGTAACTACACTCAAAATTCATAGGCAGAGCAATGGATGCAACGACTGACCATCCATGAGATCAAAATGACAGTTTTAACCATGTTTTAAGGCTATACATTTGTTAACATTACATTGTTTACAAACAAGCTTACCTTTTCAGATATGATGCGGGACGACAGTTGAATTAAGCTCATGAGGCATTTATTTATATGTTATACTCTTCAAGAATTAATCAGTCATTTAAAAGTAAAAAAAGTATGTACCAATTTTAGATTGCCCCTTCAAGGTCTTGAGACTTACTGCCAAATTTCTTGAATTTTATCTTGAAGGAATTTTGTGATTTTCTCTGCCTCCATAGTAATGTTCTTTAGGTGTTCGATGACCACTTAATCCCCTCCTTTAGCTTATCAAACAGAGCTGTCACCTTTTTGAGCTCCTGGCAAATAACAAGTAAAAAAAAACTAAAACGCATAACTACTTAGTTTTATACTCACCACTTAGTACCAAGGTGAGATTGAAAATAAGTACGTGGGAAGAAGAGGTCAGTGGTTGGTGAGTAGTTAGTAGTGGTCAGTGGTTGGTGAGTAGTTAGTAGGGGTCAGTGGTTGGTGAGTAGTTAGTAGGGGTCAGTGGTTGGTGAGTAGATAGTAGGGGTCAGTGGTTGGTGAGTAGTTAGTAGTGGTCAGTGGTTGGTGAGTAGTTAGTAGGGGTCAGTGGTTGGTGAGTAGTTAGTAGTGGTCAGTGGTTGGTGAGTAGTTAGTAGGGGTCAGTGGTTGGTGAGTAGTTAGTAGGGGTCAGTGGTTGGTGAGTAGTTAGTAGGGGTCAGTGGTTGGTGAGTAGTTAGTAGGGGTCAGTGGTTGGTGAGTAGATAGTAGGGGTCAGTGGTTGGTGAGTAGTTAGTAGGGGTCAGTGGTCGGTGAGTAGTTAGTAGGGGTCAGTGGTCGGTGAGTAGATAGTAGGGGTCAGTGGTTGGTGAGTAGTTAGTAGGGGTCAGTGGTTGGTGAGTAGTTAGTAGGGGTCAGTGGTTGGTGAGTAGTTAGTAGGGGTCAGTGGTTGGTGAGTAGTTAGTAGGGGTCAGTGGTTGGTGAGTAGTTAGTAGGGGTCAGTGGTTGGTGAGTAGTTAGTAGGGGTCAGTGGTTGGTGAGTAGTTAGTAGGGGTCAGTGGTTGGTGAGTAGATAGTAGTGGTCAGTGGTTGGTGAGTAGATAGTAGGGGTCAGTGGTTGGTGAGTAGTTAGTAGGGGTCAGTGGTTGGTGAGTAGTTAGTAGGGGTCAGTGGTTGGTGAGTAGTTAGTAGGGGTCAGTGGTTGGTGAGTAGTTAGTAGGGGTCAGTGGTTGGTGAGTAGTTAGTAGGGGTCAGTGGTTGGTGAGTAGATAGTAGTGGTCAGTGGTTGGTGAGTAGATAGTAGGGGTCAGTGGTTGGTGAGTAGATAGTAGTGGTCAGTGGTTGGTGAGTAGTTAGTAGTGGTCAGTGGTTGGTGAGTAGTTAGTAGTGGTCAGTGGTTGGTGAGTAGATAGTAGTGGTCAGTGGTTGGTGAGTAGATAGTAGGGGTCAGTGGTTGGTGAGTAGTTAGTAGTGGTCAGTGGTTGGTGAGTAGTTAGTAGGGGTCAGTGGTCGGTGAGTAGTTAGTAGGGGTCAGTGGTCGGTGAGTAGTTAGTAGGGGTCAGTGGTTGGTGAGTAGTTAGTAGGGGTCAGTGGTTGGTGAGTAGTTAGTAGGGGTCAGTGGTTGGTGAGTAGTTAGTAGGGGTCAGTGGTTGGTGAGTAGATAGTAGTGGTCAGTGGTTGGTGAGTAGTTAGTAGTGGTCAGTGGTTGGTGAGTAGTTAGTAGTGGTCAGTGGTTGGTGAGTAGATAGTAGGGGTCAGTGGTTGGTGAGTAGTTAGTAGGGGTCAGTGGTTGGTGAGTAGTTAGTAGGGGTCAGTGGTTGGTGAGTAGTTAGTAGTGGTCAGTGGTTGGTGAGTAGATAGTAGGGGTCAGTGGTTGGTGAGTAGTTAGTAGGGGTCAGTGGTTGGTGAGTAGTTAGTAGGGGTCAGTGGTTGGTGAGTAGATAGTAGGGGTCAGTGGTTGGTGAGTAGTTAGTAGGGGTCAGTGGTTGGTGAGTAGTTAGTAGGGGTCAGTGGTTGGTGAGTAGTTAGTAGTGGTCAGTGGTTGGTGAGTAGTTAGTAGTGGTCAGTGGTTGGTGAGTAGTTAGTAGTGGTCAGTGGTTGGTGAGTAGTTAGTAGTGGTCAGTGGTTGGTGAGTAGTTAGTAGGGGTCAGTGGTTGGTGAGTAGTTAGTAGGGGTCAGTGGTTGGTGAGTAGATAGTAGGGGTCAGTGGTCGGTGAGTAGTTAGTAGGGGTCAGTGGTTGGTAAGTAGTTAGTAGTGGTCAGTGGTTGGTGAGTAGTTAGTAGGGGTCAGTGGTTGGTGAGTAGTTAGTAGGGGTCAGTGGTTGGTGAGTAGTTAGTAGTGGTCAGTGGTTGGTGAGTAGTTAGTAGGGGTCAGTGGTTGGTGAGTAGTTAGTAGTGGTCAGTGGTTGGTGAGTAGTTAGTAGGGGTCAGTGGTTGGTGAGTAGTTAGTAGGGGTCAGTGGTTGGTAAGTAGTTAGTAGTGGTCAGTGGTTGGTGAGTAGTTAGTAGGGGTCAGTGGTTGGTGAGTAGATAGTAGGGGTCAGTGGTTGGTGAGTAGATAGTAGGGGTCAGTGGTTGGTGAGTAGTTAGTAGGGGTCAGTGGTTGGTGAGTAGATAGTAGGGGTCAGTGGTTGGTGAGTAGTTAGTAGGGGTCAGTGGTTGGTGAGTAGATAGTAGGGGTCAGTGGTTGGTGAGTAGTTAGTAGGGGTCAGTGGTTGGTGAGTAGATAGTAGGGGTCAGTGGTTGGTGAGTAGTTAGTAGGGGTCAGTGGTTGGTGAGTAGATAGTAGGGGTCAGTGGTTGGTGAGTAGTTAGTAGGGGTCAGTGGTTGGTGAGTAGTTAGTAGGGGTCAGTGGTTGGTGAGTAGTTAGTAGGGGTCAGTGGTCGGTGAGTAGTTAGTAGGGGTCAGTGGTTGGTGAGTAGTTAGTAGTGGTCAGTGGTTGGTGAGTAGATAGTAGGGGTCAGTGGTTGGTGAGTAGATAGTAGGGGTCAGTGGTTGGTGAGTAGTTAGTAGGGGTCAGTGGTTGGTGAGTAGTTAGTAGGGGTCAGTGGTTGGTGAGTAGTTAGTAGGGGTCAGTGGTTGGTGAGTAGATAGTAGGGGTCAGTGGTCGGTGAGTAGTTAGTAGTGGTCAGTGGTTGGTGAGTAGTTAGTAGTGGTCAGTGGTTGGTGAGTAGTTAGTAGTGGTCAGTGGTTGGTGAGTAGATAGTAGGGGTCAGTGGTTGGTGAGTAGATAGTAGGGGTCAGTGGTTGGTGAGTAGATAGTAGTGGTCAGTGGTTGGTGAGTAGTTAGTAGGGGTCAGTGGTTGGTGAGTAGTTAGTAGTGGTCAGTGGTTGGTGAGTAGATAGTAGGGGTCAGTGGTTGGTGAGTAGATAGTAGGGGTCAGTGGTTGGTGAGTAGTTAGTAGGGGTCAGTGGTTGGTGAGTAGTTAGTAGGGGTCAGTGGTTGGTGAGTAGTTAGTAGGGGTCAGTGGTTGGTGAGTAGATAGTAGGGGTCAGTGGTTGGTGAGTAGATAGTAGGGGTCAGTGGTTGGTGAGTAGTTAGTAGGGGTCAGTGGTTGGTGAGTAGTTAGTAGGGGTCAGTGGTTGGTGAGTAGATAGTAGTGGTCAGTGGTCGGTGAGTAGATAGTAGGGGTCAGTGGTTGGTGAGTAGTTAGTAGGGGTCAGTGGTTGGTGAGTAGTTAGTAGGGGTCAGTGGTTGGTGAGTAGTTAGTAGTGGTCAGTGGTTGGTGAGTAGTTAGTAGTGGTCAGTGGTTGGTGAGTAGATAGTAGGGGTCAGTGGTTGGTGAGTAGATAGTAGGGGTCAGTGGTTGGTGAGTAGATAGTAGTGGTCAGTGGTTGGTGAGTAGTTAGTAGGGGTCAGTGGTTGGTGAGTAGTTAGTAGTGGTCAGTGGTTGGTGAGTAGATAGTAGGGGTCAGTGGTTGGTGAGTAGATAGTAGGGGTCAGTGGTTGGTGAGTAGTTAGTAGGGGTCAGTGGTTGGTGAGTAGTTAGTAGGGGTCAGTGGTTGGTGAGTAGTTAGTAGTGGTCAGTGGTTGGTGAGTAGATAGTAGGGGTCAGTGGTTGGTGAGTAGATAGTAGGGGTCAGTGGTTGGTGAGTAGTTAGTAGGGGTCAGTGGTTGGTGAGTAGTTAGTAGGGGTCAGTGGTTGGTGAGTAGTTAGTAGGGGTCAGTGGTTGGTGAGTAGATAGTAGGGGTCAGTGGTTGGTGAGTAGATAGTAGGGGTCAGTGGTTGGTGAGTAGTTAGTAGGGGTCAGTGGTTGGTGAGTAGTTAGTAGGGGTCAGTGGTTGGTGAGTAGTTAGTAGGGGTCAGTGGTTGGTGAGTAGTTAGTAGGGGTCAGTGGTTGGTGAGTAGTTAGTAGGGGTCAGTGGTTGGTGAGTAGTTAGTAGGGGTCAGTGGTTGGTGAGTAGATAGTAGTGGTCAGTGGTCGGTGAGTAGATAGTAGGGGTCAGTGGTTGGTGAGTAGTTAGTAGGGGTCAGTGGTTGGTGAGTAGTTAGTAGGGGTCAGTGGTTGGTGAGTAGTTAGTAGGGGTCAGTGGTTGGTGAGTAGTTAGTAGGGGTCAGTGGTTGGTGAGTAGTTAGTAGTGGTCAGTGGTTGGTGAGTAGATAGTAGTGGTCAGTGGTTGGTGAGTAGATAGTAGGGGTCAGTGGTTGGTGAGTAGATAGTAGTGGTCAGTGGTTGGTGAGTAGTTAGTAGTGGTCAGTGGTTGGTGAGTAGTTAGTAGTGGTCAGTGGTTGGTGAGTAGATAGTAGTGGTCAGTGGTTGGTGAGTAGATAGTAGGGGTCAGTGGTTGGTGAGTAGTTAGTAGTGGTCAGTGGTTGGTGAGTAGTTAGTAGGGGTCAGTGGTCGGTGAGTAGTTAGTAGGGGTCAGTGGTCGGTGAGTAGTTAGTAGGGGTCAGTGGTTGGTGAGTAGTTAGTAGGGGTCAGTGGTTGGTGAGTAGTTAGTAGGGGTCAGTGGTTGGTGAGTAGTTAGTAGGGGTCAGTGGTTGGTGAGTAGATAGTAGTGGTCAGTGGTTGGTGAGTAGTTAGTAGTGGTCAGTGGTTGGTGAGTAGTTAGTAGTGGTCAGTGGTTGGTGAGTAGATAGTAGGGGTCAGTGGTTGGTGAGTAGTTAGTAGGGGTCAGTGGTTGGTGAGTAGTTAGTAGGGGTCAGTGGTTGGTGAGTAGTTAGTAGTGGTCAGTGGTTGGTGAGTAGATAGTAGGGGTCAGTGGTTGGTGAGTAGTTAGTAGGGGTCAGTGGTTGGTGAGTAGTTAGTAGGGGTCAGTGGTTGGTGAGTAGATAGTAGGGGTCAGTGGTTGGTGAGTAGTTAGTAGGGGTCAGTGGTTGGTGAGTAGTTAGTAGGGGTCAGTGGTTGGTGAGTAGTTAGTAGTGGTCAGTGGTTGGTGAGTAGTTAGTAGTGGTCAGTGGTTGGTGAGTAGTTAGTAGTGGTCAGTGGTTGGTGAGTAGTTAGTAGTGGTCAGTGGTTGGTGAGTAGTTAGTAGGGGTCAGTGGTTGGTGAGTAGTTAGTAGGGGTCAGTGGTTGGTGAGTAGATAGTAGGGGTCAGTGGTCGGTGAGTAGTTAGTAGGGGTCAGTGGTTGGTAAGTAGTTAGTAGTGGTCAGTGGTTGGTGAGTAGTTAGTAGGGGTCAGTGGTTGGTGAGTAGTTAGTAGGGGTCAGTGGTTGGTGAGTAGTTAGTAGTGGTCAGTGGTTGGTGAGTAGTTAGTAGGGGTCAGTGGTTGGTGAGTAGTTAGTAGTGGTCAGTGGTTGGTGAGTAGTTAGTAGGGGTCAGTGGTTGGTGAGTAGTTAGTAGGGGTCAGTGGTTGGTAAGTAGTTAGTAGTGGTCAGTGGTTGGTGAGTAGTTAGTAGGGGTCAGTGGTTGGTGAGTAGATAGTAGGGGTCAGTGGTTGGTGAGTAGATAGTAGGGGTCAGTGGTTGGTGAGTAGTTAGTAGGGGTCAGTGGTTGGTGAGTAGATAGTAGGGGTCAGTGGTTGGTGAGTAGTTAGTAGGGGTCAGTGGTTGGTGAGTAGATAGTAGGGGTCAGTGGTTGGTGAGTAGTTAGTAGGGGTCAGTGGTTGGTGAGTAGATAGTAGGGGTCAGTGGTTGGTGAGTAGTTAGTAGGGGTCAGTGGTTGGTGAGTAGATAGTAGGGGTCAGTGGTTGGTGAGTAGTTAGTAGGGGTCAGTGGTTGGTGAGTAGTTAGTAGGGGTCAGTGGTTGGTGAGTAGTTAGTAGGGGTCAGTGGTCGGTGAGTAGTTAGTAGGGGTCAGTGGTTGGTGAGTAGTTAGTAGGGGTCAGTCGTTGGTGAGTAGATAGTAGGGGTCAGTGGTTGGTGAGTAGATAGTAGGGGTCAGTGGTTGGTGAGTAGTTAGTAGGGGTCAGTGGTTGGTGAGTAGTTAGTAGGGGTCAGTGGTTGGTGAGTAGTTAGTAGGGGTCAGTGGTTGGTGAGTAGATAGTAGGGGTCAGTGGTCGGTGAGTAGTTAGTAGTGGTCAGTGGTTGGTGAGTAGTTAGTAGTGGTCAGTGGTTGGTGAGTAGTTAGTAGTGGTCAGTGGTTGGTGAGTAGATAGTAGGGGTCAGTGGTTGGTGAGTAGATAGTAGGGGTCAGTGGTTGGTGAGTAGATAGTAGTGGTCAGTGGTTGGTGAGTAGTTAGTAGGGGTCAGTGGTTGGTGAGTAGATAGTAGGGGTCAGTGGTTGGTGAGTAGATAGTAGGGGTCAGTGGTTGGTGAGTAGTTAGTAGGGGTCAGTGGTTGGTGAGTAGTTAGTAGGGGTCAGTGGTTGGTGAGTAGATAGTAGGGGTCAGTGGTTGGTGAGTAGTTAGTAGTGGTCAGTGGTTGGTGAGTAGTTAGTAGTGGTCAGTGGTTGGTGAGTAGTTAGTAGTGGTCAGTGGTTGGTGAGTAGATAGTAGTGGTCAGTGGTTGGTGAGTAGTTAGTAGTGGTCAGTGGTTGGTGAGTAGTTAGTAGTGGTCAGTGGTTGGTGAGTAGTTAGTAGTGGTCAGTGGTTGGTGAGTAGTTAGTAGTGGTCAGTGGTTGGTGAGTAGTTAGTAGTGGTCAGTGGTTGGTGAGTAGATAGTAGTGGTCAGTGGTTGGTGAGTAGTTAGTAGTGGTCAGTGGTTGGTGAGTAGTTAGTAGTGGTCAGTGGTTGGTGAGTAGTTAGTAGTGGTCAGTGGTTGGTGAGTAGTTAGTAGTGGTCAGTGGTTGGTGAGTAGTTAGTAGTGGTCAGTGGTTGGTGAGTAGATAGTAGTGGTCAGTGGTTGGTGAGTAGTTAGTAGTGGTCAGTGGTTGGTGAGTAGTTAGTAGTGGTCAGTGGTTGGTGAGTAGTTAGTAGTGGTCAGTGGTTGGTGAGTAGTTAGTAGTGGTCAGTGGTTGGTGAGTAGATAGTAGGGGTCAGTGGTTGGTGAGTAGTTAGTAGTGGTCAGTGGTTGGTGAGTAGTTAGTAGTGGTTGGTGAGTAGTTAGTAGGGGTCAGTGATTGGTGAGTAGTTAGTAGTGGTCAGTGGTTGGTGAGTAGTTAGTAGGCGTCAGTGGTTGGTGAGTAGTTAGTAGTGGTCAGTGGTTGGTGAGTAGTTAGTAGTCGTCAGTGGTTGGTGAGTAGCTAGTAGTCGTCAGTGGTTGGTGAGTAGTTAGTAGTCGTCAGTGGTTGGTGAGTAGTTAGTAGTGGTCAGTGGTTGGTAAGTAGTTAGTAGTGGTCAGTGGTTGGTGAGTAGTTAGTAGGGGTCAGTGACTGGTGAGGAGTTAGTAGTGGTCAGTGGTCGGTGAGTAGTTAGTAGTGGCCAGTGAGTAGTTAGTAGTGGTCAGTGGTTGGTGAGTAGTTAGTAGGGGTCAGTGGTTGGTGAGTAGTTAGTAGTGGTTGTGGTTGCTAGTTGGTGAGTAGTTAGTAGTGGCCAGTGGTTGGTGAGTAGTTAGTAGGGGTCAGTGGTTGGTAAGTAGTTAGTAGTGGTCAGTGGTTCGTGAGTAGTTAGTAGTTAGTAGGGGTCAGTGGTTGGTGAGTAGTTAGTAGTGGTCAGTGGTTGGTGAGTAGTTAGTAGTGGTCAGTGACTGGTGAGGAGTTAGTAGTGGTCAGTGAGTAGTTAGTAGGGGCCAGTGGTTGGTGAGTAGTTAGTAGGGGTCAGTGGTTGGTGAGTAGTTAGTAGTAGTCAGTGGTTGGTGAGTAGTTAGTAGTGGTTGTGGTTGCTAGTTGGTGAGTAGTTAGTAGTGGTCAGTGGTTGGTGAGTAGTTAGTAGTGGTTGTGGTTGCTAGTTGGTGAGTAGTTAGTAGTGGCCAGTGGTTGGTGAGTAGTTAGTAGTGGTCAGTGGTTGGTAAGTAGTTAGTAGTGGTCAGTGGTTGGTGAGTAGTTAGTAGGGGTCAGTGGTTGGTGAGTAGTTAGTAGTGGTCAGTGACTGGTGAGGAGTTAGTAGTGGTCAGTGGTCGGTGAGTAGTTAGTAGTGGCCAGTGGTTGGTGAGTAGTTAGTAGGGGTCAGTGGTTGGTGAGTAGTTAGTAGTGGTCAGTGGTTGGTGAGTAGTTAGTAGTGGTTGTGGTTGCTAGTTGGTGAGTAGTTAGTAGTGGCCAGTGGTTGGTGAGTAGTTAGTAGTGGTCAGTGGTTGGTAAGTAGTTAGTAGTGGTCAGTGGTTGGTGAGTAGTTAGTAGTTAGTAGGGGTCAGTGGTTGGTGAGTAGGTAGTAGGGGTCAGTGGTTGGTGAGTAGTTAGTAGTGGTCAGTTGTTGGTGAGTAGTTAGTAGTGGTCAGTGTTTGTTGAGTAGTTAGTAGTGGTCAGTGTTTGTTGAGTAGTTAGTAGTGGTCAGTGGTTGCTGGTTGGTGAGTAGTTAGTAGGGGTCAGTGGTTGCTGGTTGGTGAGTAGTTAGTAGGGGTCAGTGGTTGCTGTTTGGTGAGTAGTTAGTAGTGGTCAGTGAGTAGTTAGTAGTGGTCAGTGGTTGGTGAGTAGTTAGTAGTGGTCAGTGTTTGTTGAGTAGTTAGTAGTGGTCAGTGTTTGTTGAGTAGTTAGTAGTGGTCAGTGGTTGCTGGTTGGTGAGTAGTTAGTAGTGGTTAGTGGTTGCTGGTTGGTGAGTAGTTAGTAGTGGTCAGTGGTTGCTGGTTAGTGAGTAGTTAGTAGTGGTTAGTAAGTGGACACACACAACGTACCTCCTTTGTGTTAGTAGCGCTACCCAGAGCTGTGATAACATCCACTTTGGCCTGCTCCGCCTGCTCTCTGTTCATCTCTGTCTTCTTCTTCAGAGCCTCAATCTCCTCCAGCATCTCTGGAGGTCTAGTGGAGTTAAAGTTAGTCTATGTGTTATTCAGTTTCTTCTCAATCTGGTGTCATGACAGATATATACAGTTATGAGAAAGAACATACTTTCTTCTGAGAGCTGAAGAGTCTGAATATCTGATGGATGTTTAATACAAATACGTACAAGCAGGAATGGGTAGAGAGAGAGGGAAAGTTGGAGAAAGAGTGTGTGACAGTGAGAGAAAGAAAGAGAGAAAGAGAGAGAGAGAGAGAGAGAGAGAGAGAGAGAGAGAGAGAGAGAGAGAGAAAGCGAGAGAGAGAGAAAGAGAGAATTACCTCTTTAATCATCTCGTGCGCCATGTCATTGCTTTCCTTAGCCTTCTCCAGGTCTTGCTCAACCTCGTCCTGTGATTTCTCAGTGGCCACTATGGCATTCTTGATATCCGTAACGTCAATACCCCTGGTTCTGTCCCTAATACATTGACAACCATGGTACAAATATGGTAATTTAGCAGAAAGGTTTATAGAAAGTGACAGTCACTCATATTCAGTATATGTGGTACTGGCTAACCTGATATCCAGAGCATTCTCCAGTAGGTCCTGGGCTGTCTTGGCTTGGTCCTCCAGTTTTTTCAGATCCTCCTTGAACTCAGTGAAGTTGGCCAGCATGCCCCGGATGTTCTGGATCATGGAGTGGATGTCATCTAGAGAGCCCGGCAGCTGGATAGCCAGAACACCCTTGACCAACCTTTCTATGTCCTCTGGTGCCACCATCTCATCTGTAAGCAGATACGTCGGATCAACAAGTAAATTCAACAAATCAAGTTTTTTTAAGGGATCCTTGCAAGGAAATGTCAAGCTTATTTCCAGCTAGCCTCCACACTGACCTGTGAGAGTCTAATTTCCAGCTAGCCTCCACACTGACCTGTGAGAGTCTTATTTCCAGCTAGCCTCCACATTGACCTGTGAGAGTCTTATTTCCAGCTAGCCTCCACATTGGCCTGTGAGGTAGTCTTATTTCCGGCTAGCCTCCACACTGACCTGTGAGGTAGTCTTATTTCCAGCTAGCCTCCACACTGACCTGTGAGGTAGTCTTATTTCCAGCTAGCCTCCACACTGACCTGTGAGGTAGTCTTATTTCCTGCTAGCCTCCACACTGACCTGTGAGGTAGTCTTATTTCCTGCTAGCCTCCACACTGACCTGTGAGGTAGTGTTATTTCCAGCTAGCCTCCACACTGACCTGTGAGGTAGTGTTATTTCCAGCTAGCCTCCACACTGACCTGTGAGGTAGGGTTATTTCCAGCTAGCCTCCACACTGACCTGTGAGGTAGTGTTATTTCCTGCTAGCCTCCACACTGACCTGTGAGGTAGGGTTATTTCCAGCTAGCCTCCACACTGACCTGTGAGGTAGGGTTATTTCCAGCTAGCCTCCACACTGACCTGTGAGGTAGAGTTATTTCCAGCTAGCCTCCACACTGACCTGTGAGGTAGTGTTATTTCCAGCTAGCCTCCACACTGACCTGTGAGGTAGGGTTATTTCCAGCTAGCCTCCACACTGACCTGTGAGGTAGGGTTATTTCCAGCTAGCCTCCACACTGACCTGTGAGAGTCTTATTTCCGGCTAGCCCCAACACTGACCTGTGAGGTAGTCTTATTTCCAGCTAGCCTCCACACTGACCTGTGAGGTAGTCTTATTTCCAGCTAGCCTCCACACTGACCTGTGAGGTAGTCTTATTTCCAGCTAGCCTCCACACTGACCTGTGAGGTAGTCTTATTTCCAGCTAGCCTCCACACTGACCTGTGAGGTAGTCTTATTTCCTGCTAGCCTCCACACTGACTTGTGAGGTAGTCTTATTTCCAGCTAGCCTCCACACTTACCTGTGAGGTAGTCTTATTTCCAGCTAGCCTCCACACTGACCTGTGAGGTAGGGTTATTTCCAGCTAGCCTCCACACTGACCTGTGAGGTAGTGTTATTTCCAGCTAGCCTCCACACTGACCTGTGAGGTAGGGTTATTTCCAGCTAGACTCCACACTGACCTGTGAGGTAGTGTTATTTCCAGCTAGCCTCCACACTGACCTGTGAGGTAGTGTTATTTCCAGCTAGCCTCCCCACTGACCTGTGAGGTAGGGTTATTTCCAGCTAGCCTCCACACTGACCTGTGAGGTAGGGTTATTTCCAGCTAGCCTCCACACTAACCTGTGATGTAGTGTTATTTCCAGCTAGCCTCCACACTGACCTGTGAGGTAGTCTTTGACCCTCTTAATGAGGTCCTTGGTGTCTTTCTTCTCCCTGTCAAACTTGTCCTTGCTGTCAGTGATCTTCTTCTGTATCTCCTCCAATTGGTGATGGGTGTCCTTGGTCTTCTGTTTGGCCTCATCGAACTGAACAGGATAGATTGAGACTTGTGTCATACATGTATTAAATAGTCAAACATGTATACATGTATCAAAGTCAAAAATAAATATATCTGTAGAGTTTTTGGGGGGAATATGCCTTGATCTTGGAGTCCTGTAGTTTGTGGAGCAAGTCTACAATGCCATTGTCTAGTTGATCTGCTGTTTTTGTGGTGTTGTGGCTCACAGGGACACTGCCCTTGCATGTAGGACCCCCACATTCTCTCTGTCCCAGGATGTCACGGCACAGCGCACCCCCACACTCTGACTTGGAGAATTCCTCATCCACAGATCTAAGAGCCTCACAGTGTAAGATGGTTTAAAGGTCCAATGTAAGATGGTTTAAAGGTCCAATATAGACGTGTTTAATTATTATCACAAAATCAAATCATTTCTGGGTAACATTTAAGTACATTTCTGTGATTGTTTTCAATTAAAATTGTCAAAAATAAACGAAAATAGCTTAGCAAAGAGCAATTTATCAAGCAAGAATTTGACCAGGACTGTCTGGGAGTGGTCTGAGTGGGGAGGGGAAAACTGAAAATGATGTTATTGGCAGAGAGGTTTGGAACTCTGTTTCTTATTGGTATATTAACTCATTTACCGCCTGGTGATGTCACCAGGCAGGTCAAAACTCTACCCCACCAAAACAGGCAGAAATTTCAGGCGGTCTTTTCAAACAGTTCTTACACTAAAAGGGAATGATCATTATTTTCACAATTTCACAGTATTATTCCAACCTCATAGTGTGGAAATATATTTGTAAATCACATTTTTGACTGCACTGGGCCTTTAAATCAGAATATTTCCATGGCTGACTATGAACATAGGGTTGCCGACAATTGAAACAGACTGACATTCACGCTAACACATCACTCTTTTGATGCATGCAGTGCAAGCACTACTATAAGGAACACTCACATTTTTGTTGAGTTTGGCCACACTCAGAGCCTTGACATTCTTCTCCAGCGCCTCCATGTCTCCCAAGCGGCTATAGCTGGACAGATGGTCGTTGACCCCCTGCTGTGTGTCCATGGAGTTCTCCAGGGCCCTATTGGCCTCCTTTACATCAGCCATGAAGTCTGCATGCTGCTTCCTGATTTCCTCCAGGGCCTCTGGATCAGCATCAAAATTAAAGTCCCCACTTTTGGGTTCTGATTTCTTGACTTATGAAATATACTTATTCCTTTCACTGAGGGAGAGAGGGTAATTATAACGTTTACATTATGTCAAGATATGTTGTTAGCCGTCAGGGATTGATGGGGGGTCACTTTGGGGTCATGATAGGGGCTGCACCAAATTATTGATGTATTATAATAATTGGTTATGCTTATGTTGTATTAAAAGGGCTATAAGAACCCGCCACTACATTTATAGGATCCTGACTACATATTAGCAATATATATATACATTATAAGGTTTAATATTGTTCCACAGTTCTTTTCTAGTCTCTGCTTCTTATAAAAAACGGTCTGAGAGATATGTGAGTTATAGCAGTCAAAACAGGGTGTCTGTGAGAAAGCACCTCAAGGCTAAAAGAGATTCATAGACACAGAACCCTGCAGGGGAGTGAAAGAGATAAGAGACTAGTCAGACATGACACTATAAAGCAACTTGGGGAGTGAACATCTACTGCTGAGCCCTTAGATAACACTGGAACTATTGTCTCTCCTGCAGGTTTGTATAACTGTATATGCATGGGCTTGGTCTCATGAGTAGAAGGTGTTGACGTAGGCAGTTACATCACTAGGGGTTGACTGCTGTCTGCAATTGCATTAATAATGGTTTTTGATTGATTTATTTAAAGATATTGTCTGAATGCTGATTTCACCAATAAGTAAATGATTGACAAGGAACAAGGAACCTACCCCAACAGGATACTATGGGAGGAGGAAAGACACCGTCTGGTACGAGTCAACATGACAGCCGTGAGTTGGGGAGGAGTGAGCATTTTGGGGCAGAGGTCAGGTCAGATGACGTGAGGAAGAACAGGTATCACTAAGGTTCTGTCTAGCAACAGAGATGCATTGGCTGTTCAGATGTGTAGGAGGAGACTCAGCATAGGAGAAAGGGTTAAATATCAGTGCTTGTGTGAATATGTATTTTGTCAGTTCAGCTGTTCGATCCTTAGGGTAGAATAAACTTGGTTTAAGCTTTCATAGTGTCCGTCGAGTTCTTACTCTGATAATTAGAACCTAACACCACCAATCAGATACTCACACTTTACATTTTATCAAGTTGCTCTACATACACAGTGAAATTACAGTGAATTCCAAATGATAAAAAAACAAACTATATGGCCATATGTACCTTGCAGTTTCACTGTATCTACTGTTGGCTCCTCGCTGATTTTGTCCTTTAAGTTATCCAATGGTATCTTGAACTTCGGATGTTGTCGATCTCAGTGTTCAGAATAGACGTTAGGTCCATGATGATGCCGTTGGGATCTATGGTGTCTTTGAGCTTCCTGTGAGGAAGGACAAAGAGCAAAGGAAAATGTTTACAGCTCCAAGATAACTGTCAAAGTATAGTATAAATCACTTCAACTCACGGTTTAAGAGTATGTTGAATAATAATATTCAGAAATTAAAAAAGATGAGAGACTGTTATTTACATATGAGATTCTGACACAGAACTTCTCCACATCCTTCACCCGAGGTAGAAATCTCCCAGTCAGGTTCACCAGATAGTCCAACTTGGAGTGCATCTCCAGCATGCGTTCCCACCGACGACTGTATCCTGGCTCCAGTTGCTCACAGTTGCAAGGCATAAAGGTACGCATCCTCTGGGCGGCACGGTGGACGTCGGTGACGTTGTCCGCCCACAGGACGGCACAGGGTTGGCACGGGGTGCAGGCAGGGAAGACTTGGTCATACCCAGGGGCACACTCGTCACAGAAGATGCCCTTCACACCAATGCGCACAGGCACTCACCCGTCAATGGGTCGCAGGCAGGCCGGTCGGTACCCTCCATTTGCAGTCACAGGCTAGGGAGACAGGATAAGGAGGGAAGGGAAATCTATACACAACAGCAATGTCTCTCTTTGTGGTGCTAAGAATTAAAAGACCCATCAATGAATCACTTTTGGCCACAACTTACTGACACAGCGCAGGCCAGGGTTCCCAAAGTGATTCTCCCCACACTCATCACACTGTCTGCTTCCAAACTCAGTACGACACTGGCACTGACCAGACACCTGAAGAGTCAAATAAGAAGGCTTACCAATATAGTATGGGGAAATAAACCTCAGTTTACCATGCTTTGACATAGAATAGTATAGAATACTGTGCTAGGGAGTATAGAGGCCTTGCCTTGTCACAATGGTAATTGAGGGAGTTGGTAGGGTCACATTTGCACAATTGGCACCCAGACTCTCCCTTAATGTTCCAGAAGCTGTCGGCACACTCGTCACACAGTGTGACCACCGCGCCCGCCCGACACGGGCCCACGACACTGCCCCGTGAGCGGTTCACAGAGACACGGGCTGTCCAGAGGGCACTGGGGAGGTGTGGTGCATCTAGGGGTCAAAACATTGACAGCCCCCCCCACTTTATTGACCCTCATAGATTTGAACTTCTTTCTAGTCCTGGGCCAGATGATGATTTGTATACTGTGTGCCCCTGCTATACCTTTGCAGTCCTGGGCCAGTCCGTCTCCATAGTAGTCAGGCTTACAGCTCTGACAGTGGGGTCCCTGGGTGTTGTGGAGGCAACGCAGGCACTCTCCTGTCACGCGGTCACTGTCAGTAGGGTCGATGTTGTTGTTACAGAGACACTCTTCGCAGCCGCCGCCCGGCGTGGTCAGGTCGCCATAGAAACCAGCGGAGCAGGCATCACAGCGGAGGCCTGAATGGAAATTGGGCAGGGAGAGAAATTAGGATCAACGGTCAGTAGTGAGCAGTCAAACTAGCAACTAACTTCAACTAATGTTGAAAAGAGTGCACATGCACCGACATAAACACACAAAAACACATTTGTGTCCAGCCAGGCAGTCATAGGTCAGGCTTCCAGACTCTGCGTCATTGTTGCAGGTGCTAGCAAAGAACCGTCCACTGGATTGAGTGTCAGGACACAGACAAGGCTCACAGAGCTCCCTGGAGACTGGGTCACAAAAGTACCCCACCACACACCTGGGGCAACCAAATACACAACATTGAAACATTCTGACTGTCACTGTGAACACTGGCAGATCTGTGACTGTAGAAAGAATGATAGTCAGAAAAGTTGGCACACACTTATGGAACCAAGCTATAGATATGGGTTGATTCTAATAGGGAAATGTGAATAACAGCTTTTAAATGAATAAATAAATGAATGAAACCTCACCTCTGACATTTGCCTCTGGTGGAATGCTCCCTGCAGTCCAGACAGGCTCCAGTGTCCTGGTCACACAGTTCAGCGAGGCCATTGCAATCACAGGGCTGACAGGGGAAAGCCGTAGAACCCCGGCAGGCAGCAGTCACAGCGCCGTCCGCCTACCTCCATACAACACGGACACTGACCCCTGACCTGGTCACACAGCTCCGCAAGGGTCACACTCACAGGCTGGAGGAGGGGTGGACGGATTTGGTCACAATCAGAACACAATAACAACTTCATATTTTCAACAACATTGTGGGTATTTACAGTCACCTCAACAAGTAATATTTTTTTCTCTCAAAAAGATAGGTGTCAAAATTATTGGCACACCTGTTTTCAATACTTTGTGCACCGTCCCCTTGTGAGGATATCGGCACTGAGCCTTTTTTGATAATTTTGATTGGAGAGATTGGAGAACACATTGGGAGAGATCTTAGACCATTCCTCCATATTTTTTTGTATGTGCTTATGGACTGCCCTCTTCAACTTCAACCACAGGGCCAAGTCCGGAGACTGAGATGGACATTGCAAAATTATTATTTTGTGGTCAATGAACAATTTATTTATGGATTTTGATGTGTTCTTGGGGTCATTGTCTTGCTGGAAGATCCCTTGTGGCCAAGTTTCAGCCTCCTATCGGAGGCAACCAGGTTTTGGCTAAGATGTCCTGTTACTTGGTAGTTCATTATGCCGTTGACCTTAACAAGGGCCCCAGGACCAGTGGAAGCAAAACAGCCACATAACATCAAAGATCCATCACCATATTTTACAGTAGGTATTCTTTTTTGCACATGCATCCTTCTTTCAATACCAAACCCACCACTGGTTTGAGTGGCCAAAGAGCTGTATTTTCCTCTTATCTGAACATAGCACCCGGATCCAATCCAAGTGCCAATGCCATTAGCAAATTCCAAGCGTTTACATTTTTTTGGTTGCGCTTTAAAAAATGCATTTTTTCAGGAAACCCTTCCAAAGAGCCTATTGGCATGGAGGTGGCATCGAATTGTAGATTTGGAGACTTAGACTCCAACTTCTGTAAACTGTGGCCTTTCAATTTTTCTTTGCCTCCCAAACCATCTTCCTCGCTGTGTGTGGGGACAAGATAAACTTGCATCGTCTACAAGGGGATTTTACCATTGTTCCAATGGTTATTTCCAGTGGTGTAAAGTACTTAAGTAAAAATACTCTTGTCAATAGGGGGGGCGCTGTTTTCACTTTGGAAAAAATCATGCCCAAATTAAACGGCCTCGTACTCTGTTCTAGATCATACAATATGCATATTATTATTACTATTGGATAGAAAACACTCTGAAGTGTCTAAAACTGTTTGAAATATATCTGTGAGTAAAACAGAACTCATTTGGCAGCAAACTTCCAAACAGGAAGTGGAAAATCTGAAAACGAGGCTCTGTTTCAGGGCCTGCCTATTCAACTGGCTTTTATTTATTGATATGTATGCACTTCATACGCCTTCCACTAGATGTCAACAGGCAGTGGAAGGTTGAATGGGGTGTCTAGCTTGATCTGAGGCCGAATAAGAGCTTTTGGAGTGGCAGGTCCGGTATTTTGTTTGTTTTCGACGGCGCGCGGGGAACCTCGACATTGTCTTCTGAAGAGCGTTCGGTATACACGGCGAATTGCTCCGGCTCTGATTTTATTTGATACATATGAGAAAAACATCATAAAGTAGGATTTTTCAACCGAGTTTGATCAGTTTATTCAACGTTTATTGGGAATCTTGGAATTTTTCGTTCCATGCGTCAAGAGATGATGGACACGTGAGCTCGACATGGCTAGCCAAAGTTGCTAATTCGACAGAAGAAATGGACCTTCTAAAACCAAACAACGATTTAATTCAAAAACGATTTAATTCAAAAAAATTTAAAACAAAATATGTGTTGACCAGCTGGCTGGAGTGTTTACGGACATATTCAATCTCTCTCTATCCCAGTCTGCTGTCCCCACATGCTTCAAGATGTCCAGCATTGTTCCTGTACCCAAGAGAGCAAAAGGTTCCTCTGTCATCATGAAGTGCTTTGAGAGACTAGTCAAGGATCATATCACCTTACCTGACACCCTAGACCCACTTCAATTTGCGTAACGCCTCAATAGATCCACAGACGATGCAATCGCCATCGCACTGCACACCGCCCTAGCCCTTCTGGACAAGAGGAATACCTATGTAAGAATGCTGTTCATTGACTATAGCTCAGCATTCAACACCATAGTACCATCCAAGCTCATCATTAAGCTCAAGGCCCTGGGTCTCAACCCCGCCCTGTGCAACTGGGTCCTGGACTTCCTGACGGGTCACCTCCAGGTGGTGAAGGTAGGAAACAACACCTCCACTTCGCTGATCCTCATCACTGGGGCCCCACAAGAATGCGTGCTCAACCCCCTCCTGTACTCTCTGTTCACCCATGACTGCGTGGCCATGTACGCCTCCAACTAAATAATCAAGTTTACAGATGACACAACAGTAGTAGGCCTGATTACCAACAATGACGAGACAGCCTACAGGGAGGAGGTGAGGGCCCTGGGAGTGTGGTGCCAGGAAAATAACCTTTCACCCAATGTCAACAAAACAAAGGAGTTGATCGTGGACTTCAGGAAAGAGCAGAGGGAGCACCCTCCTATCCACATCGACATGACCGCAATGGAGAAGGTAGAAAGGTTCAAGTTCCTCGGCGTACACATCACTGTCAGACTGAAATGGTCCACCCACACAGACAGTGTGGTGAAGAAGGAGCAACAGCACCGCTTCAACTTCAGGAGGCTGAAGAAATTTGGCTTGGCACCTAAAACCCTCAAAATTTTACAGATGCACAATTAAGAGCATCCTGTCTTGCTGTATCACCGCCTGGTACAGCAACTGCACCGCCCGCAACCGCAGGGCTCTCCAGAGGGTGGTGCGGTCTGCCCAACGCATCACCCGAGGCCAACTATCTGCGCTTCAGGACACCTACAGCACCCGATGTCACAGGAAGGCCAAACAGATCATCAAGGACAACAACCACCCAAGCCACTGCCTGTTCACCCCGTTCACCGAGAGACTGAAAAACAGCTTATATCTCAAGGCCATCAGACTGGTAAATAGCCATCACCAGCACTTTAGAGGCTGCTGCCCTATATACATCAACTTGAAATCACTGGCCACTTTAATAATGGAACACTAATCACTTTAATAATGTTTAAATATTTAGCATTACTCATCTCACATGTATATACTGTATTCTATCCTATTCCACTGTATCCTAGTCTATGCCGCTCTGACATTGCTCGCCCAAATATTTATATATTCTTAATTCCATTCCTTTACTTGAGATTTGTGTGTATTGTGTGTATTGTTGTGAAATGTTTTGATATTACTGCACTGTTGGAGCTAGAAACACAAGCATTTCGCTACACCCACAATACTGGGTGTATTCTGCTAAACACGTGTATGTGACAAAAAAAAATGTTGATATGATTTGAGTTGTTGGTAGGGGTCTTTACGTTAACGTTATTGTGTTTTGATGTAAAGTTGTGGCCAAAAGTTTTGAGAATGACACAAATATTAATTTTCACAAAGTCTGCTGCCTCAGTTTGTATGATGGCAATTTGCATATACTCCAGAATGTTATGAAGAGTGATCAGATGAATTGCAATTAATTAATTTTGCCATGCAAATGAACTGAATCCCCCAAAAAACATTTCCACTGGATTTCAGCCCTGCCACAAAAGGACCAGCTGACATCATGTCAGGGATTCTCTCGTTAACACAGGTGTGAGTGTTGATGAGGACAAGGCTGGAGATCACTCTGTCATGCTGATTGAGTTCGAATAACAGACTGGAAGCTTCAAAAGGAGGGTGATGCTTGGAATCATTGTTCTTCCTCTGTCAACCATGGTTACCTGGAAGCAAACACGTGCCGGCATCATTGCTTTGCACAAAAAGGGCTTCACAGGCAAGGATATTGCCGCCAGTAAGATTGCACCTATATCAACCATTTATTGGATCATCAAGAACTTCAAGGAGAGCGGTTCAATTGTTGTGAAGAAGGCTTCAGGGCGCCCAAGAAAGTCCAGCAAGCGCCTGGACCGTCTCCTAAAGTTGATTCAGCTGCGGGATCGGGGCACCACCAGTACAGAGCTTGCTCAGGAATGGCAGCAGGCAGGTGTGAGTGCATCTGCACGCACAGTGAGGCGAAGACTTTTGGAGGATGGCCTGGTGTCAAGAAGGGCAGCAAAGAAGCCACTTCTCTCCAGGAAAAACATCAGGGACAGACTGATATTCTGCTAAAGGTACAGGGATTGGACTGCTGAGGACTGGGGTAAAGTAATTGTCTCTGATGAATCCCCTTTCCGATTGTTTGGGGCACCTGGAAAAAAGCTTGTCCAAGGTGAGCGCTCCCATCAGTCCTGTGTCATGCCAACAGTAAAGCATCCTGAGACCATTCATGTGTGGGGTTACTTCCCAGCCAAGGGAGTGGGCTCACTCCCAATTTTGCCTAAGAACACAGCCATGAATAAAGAATGGTACCAACACATCCTCCGAGAGCAACTTCTCCCAACCATCCAGGAATAGTTTGGTGACGAACAATGCCTTTTCCAGCATGATGGAGCACCTTGCCATAAGGCAAAAGTGATAACTAAGTGGCTCGGGGAACAAAACATCGATATTTTGGGTCCATGGCCAGGAAACTCCCCAGACCTTAATCCCATTGAGAACTTGTGGTTAATCCTCAAGAGGTGGGTGGACAAACAAAAACCCACAAATTCGGACAAACTCCAAGCATTGATTATGCAAGAATGGACTGCCATCAGTCAGGATGTGGCCCAGAAATTAATTGACAGCATGCCAGGGCGGATTGCAGAGGTCTTGAAAAAGAAGGGTCAACACTGTATTGACTCTTTGCATCAACTTCATGTAATTGTCAATAAAAGTCTTTGACACTTATGAAATGCTTGTAATTATACTTCAGTATTCCATAGTAACATCTGACAAAAATATCGAAAGAATTAATAAGGGTCCAGTAAACCAGACCAAAATGTTTTTCACTGTCAAGGAGAAGGGAGGGAGAGGGTCTGTCAAAATGTAATTAGTCAGGTGTTGGTCATAGCCCAGACAGTGAACAACACTTTAGCCAAATTAACTGAGAGGTATACTACAAAATAGGACCAATGAGTTAACCAGCTAACTTTGACCAGTACAATGAGTTGAGAGGGCTTTCACATTATCACAGGTAAGTCAAGGTTTCACCAACATCCACATACTGATGAATAGGTATAGACATGTATAAGTCATTCACTAAATACCTGCAGTGAACGCTATGGCTTTCAATGGAACCTCCTCTGGCAACTACACAAAACCACATGTTTAGATACAGTACTATGTGGTAACCACACTCTTCAAGAGAAAACAAGTCACAAAGACAGAACTACTTAACGGAAAAGAGCTTCCATCTCTCCAGGAGCTTCTATCTCAAACTGTTGAACAGCCATCGTCCCATTACATTTACATTTAAGTCATTTAGCAGACGCTCTTATCCAGAGCGACTTACAAATTGGTGCATTCACCTTATGATATCCAGTGGAACAACCACTTTACAATAGTGCATCTAACTCTTTTAAGGGGGAGGGGGGGGTTAGGAGGATTACTTTATCCTATCCTAGGTATTCCTTAAAGAGGTGGGGTTTCAGGTGTCTCCGGAAGGTGGTGATTGACTCCGCTGACCTGGCGTCGTGAGGGAGTTTGTTCCACCATTGGGGTGCCAGAGCAGCGAACAGTTTTGACTGTTCTCCTGTAGTAAGAGACAATGGTAGACTCACTCACAGAACATACACACGCACACTCGCACGCACACACACACACACTATTTTACTCAGAGTTGGGGAGTAATCAGATGACAAAAAAACAGTAGGTGTAATCAACTATATTACCAGCAAAAATATTGTCATCAGATAACAGATACTTTTGAAAAACTAGATTACTTCTTGGATTACTTTTAAATTCAGAAATATTCAGGACGTTTGCAAAAAAATACATTATGACACCTTTCTGTTTTCTCAATGACATTCAATTCAGCATTGAAAAACAGTTGCAAGTTTAAGTTTGTTCCACCTAAGCAAGTCTGACCATAGGTCAGAGACCACTATGACACACCAAAAGCGTTTGATGGATCCTTTTTGGTTGCCTACTGAGGGGAAAGGAATCCAAAAGTAACTGAAAGTAATCATTACGTTATAGAGTTTGGATAAGGTAACTAGTAACTAATTACATTTAGAAGTAACCTACCCAACCCTGTCTGTACTCAGATACACTCCCACACAAGCATTCGCCCATACTCACAAACACACACACAGTAAAAGCTGCTGTCGCATGAACATAGGGACATCAAACACGGGACTGTTTATTTTTTACTGTTTTTCACACTATGTATTAATGTACTGTATTCTTCCCATAACTAATTTTAATATATTTACAACTGTATATTGCAACTGTACAACTGTATATTGCATTTTGTTACACTGTTTATATACTGGATTCTTGAAAGCACACTGTACAATAAAAATAAATACTATGAATGAAATGTACAGATATTACCATTGGAGGCTGGTGGGAGGAGCTATAGGAGGACGGGCTCATTGTAATGGCTGGAATGGAATAAATGGAAAGTATCAAACAGATGAAACATTTGGAAACCCCACGTTTGACTCCGTTCCATTGACCCTCTATAACATCTGCTATGTCTGCAACTGTGTATGCAACCAATACACTTTGATTTGACTGTTCCCAAGCCACCGTACAATGTTACATACAGAAGGCATGTTTAGGCAATGCCTTGTGAATTCAAAGCTTACACACACCACAGAAGCCATTCACTTCATCAGTAAATATTCCCATCATTCTGGTGATGGGACTCTAATTTGACCGTCTTCCTAATTGTATGGGCTACCTTTCTCACATTGTGGGTCGTATAGCCTATTCACAATGGGAGAAGTAAATGCATGACAGCAAAATAATACGCCCAAGAAACAACATTGGAATGTACAGTGCCTTATCGCACTTTTCCCTACTAAAGTGAACCCTCAAGGGAGGAATTAACTTTATTGGGAATGTATTGGGCCCAAGAGATATTTGTTTGGGGATTTACTCTAGGCTTAGCTTCGACTTGCACCATGAAACCAATACAAACAGTAACTCAAATACCAGGTGAAAAACAATAGCTAGAATTGAATATACAGTAAGCTAACCAACATACTGTAGCTGCACATTGCCTGAATGAACATCAGTCATTTAGTATAATCTATAACTTAGAGTTGTCAATAATGTAAGTTAATGGACAGTATACACGACATTGTAATGACAGAGAGATGTGAACCAAGTATTTAACCCATATTTTCTTGGCATCAAGTTATCACTAATTGCATTAAAGCAGAAGATGACCTCTGTACTTTAGATGGGAGAAACACCAGCAACGATCTTCTCCTTGCTGTTGGCGCATCATCCAACAAATGTGCAACAGAATTAATTGAAGAGCAAGGAAAAAAAAAAAACATGTTCCATTCAAAGCTGTTTACAGACCATATCACAAGATCAGAGCAGCAACACTTTCTCATAACACAAAAGTAGCACTTACAGTACAAGCAGTCTTCCCTGTATGCTTCCAGAATCAGTGCCTACCTGCTCCGGAGCCCGAATGTGATTAGAGCGGTAATGACACTGAGTCTCAGCCTGTAAGTGCACAGCTGAGCACCACACAGAGCGAGCAGGCCAAAACGTAGACCCCGAGGATGTAAGTGAAGGAGGATTACATTTCATTCAAAGCGGACACATTCCTGTCTCCCTCTGATTGATACCCGAAGTACAGTACAGTAAGAGGGAGGAATTTACCTGGACAAAGACATGGAACACAGACTAGTTACTGAGGTATGCTCACCTTGCCTGGGTGTACAGTAGTACAGTACAAGACAGGGGTTTACATTAGAAACATTGAATACACTGATGTTCTCTCCGTTATGTTAGCCATGTCTTGTGTGAAGTGGATATGATTCAGCAATAACATAATTAGAACATACCTTGTCTTGATAAAATTTACCCAAACATAGAAATTGAACTCATAGTGTGGTCTCTACTAGTGCATCGTCTCTAAATACTAATACAGTTGCAGCAAAGAAAAATAACACAGAGCAGAATTTTTGGGGGGAATACATGTATTCAAATGGTAAAAATAAACGGTGAACAGAGCTAAGCTAGTTTAAGCCATGCTACAGAGGGATGTTTGAGATTATACAAGGCATATTCAGGATTATTTTGTTCTTATTTTACAAAGCAATATACACGAAGTGGCCAGTAGGTACACCAACCCGTTCACGAAAATGGTTTGCTCCTACAGTGAGTCACGTGGACTTCTATATAAAGCAGGCAGACAGGCATCGAGGCATTCAGTTACTGTTCAATTGAATGTTATAATGGGCAAAACGAGTGACCTAAGCAGCTTTGAGCGTGGTATGATTGTCGGTGCCAGGCGTGCCGGTTCCAGTATCTCAGAAACACATGGTTTCCTGGGCTTTTCACGCACGACAGTGCCCAGGGTTTACCGAGAATGGTGCGACAAACAAAAAACATCCAGTCAGCGCCAGTTCTGTGGGCAAAAACAGTTCATTGATAAGAGGTCGAAGGAGAATGGCAAGAATCGTGTAAGCTAACAGGTGGGTCACAAACAGGCAAATAACAGCGCAGTACAACAGTGGTATGCAGAACGGCATCTCGTGAACGCACAACTCTTTGGTCCTTGTCACGGATGGGCTATTACAGCTATTATCAGCTAAAAACAAGAAGAAGCGGCTCCAGTGGGCACGCGATCACCAACATTGGGCAATTGAGGAGTGGAAAAAAGTTGCCTGGTCCGACAAATCCCGGTTCCTGTTGCGTCATGTGGTTGCATCAGTCAGAATTTGGCGTAAGCAGCATGAGTCCATGGCCCCATCCCGCCTGGTGTCAACGGTACAGGCTGGTGGCAGTGGTGTAATGGTGTGGGGAATGTTTTCCTGGCACACGTTAAGTCCCTTGATACCAATTGAGCAACATTTCATGCCTGAAGAATTATATTCTGGAAGCAAAGGGGGGTCTGACGCGGTACTAGATGGGTGTTCCTAATAAGCTGGCCACTGAGTGTATATACAGTATAGCATATTGACAGAAATAATGTAGCTGTATATTCTTTCGAAGTAGTTTTTGAGAATGTACATATCAAGGCATTGAATAAAGCTGGAGGTTTCTCTGCTACAGTGTTATGATAATATCCAGATGCTTGGGTTAGTTCTACCCTCTAGGGTTAATTTTGGACACCACATGTTTACATTTCAAATCAATCATTCTTCACTGAAAGTTACTCATACAGTACTACAAGTATCCCCATCACACAATATGGCCCAGTCAAAGTAGGCTACATAGAGCATGTCATCTACTTTGTTGCATACAGATTATAAATGGATAAAGAAAATGTAATGCAAGTTCAATGCAAAATAAGTCACCACCTTTATTTGATGTATTATTAGACTAGTTTGGCATAGAGCACAATGTATCATAGGCATAATATTACAAACAAGGAGCCCCACAATAACATGCTGTGGAAAGTTCAGTTTGTGGTGAAATGAATCACTGGCATATTTTCTTGTGTTGCTTTAAATTCCAAGCACGATTGAAACTCTTCCCACAATTAGAGCAGAGGTAAGGTTTCTCTCCAGTGTGTAGTCGGATGTGTGCTCTTAAATGTCCTGGCAGAAAGAAACTCTTGTCACAGTAAGTACATGTGTGCCGTCGTTCCCCCTTGTGAAATAGCAGGTGCATTCTGAGTCCCTGAGCGTGATGGTATCCCTTCCCACAATCAGGGCATTTATGTGGTTTCTCTCCTGTGTGAATGCGCATGTGAAGCCGTAATGTCTTTGCGATGTTGAATGTCTTGCCACACTCCTTACAAGAGAATGACCTCTCTCCTGTGTGGGTTAACATATGAACCTTCAAGGAGCTGGCCTGCGTAAATGTTTTACTGCACTCTTTGCAAGAGAACGGCGTCTCCCCTGTGTGAGTACGGCGGTGTATTCTCAAACCTCCGATCTGTTTGAATTTTTTACCACACTCCTCACAAGTGTGGGACTTAACATTGGAATGAACTTGTTTATGTCTGGCCAGTTGGGTGAGGTTAAGAAAGCTTTTTCCACACTCCTCACAGAGGCATGATTTTTCTGGTTTGGGCCTGTGTGTGTACTGGTGCCTCTGAAGACCATCCAGAAGGCCAAAGCTCTTCCCACACTCCTCACAAGAATGCGGTTTGATACCAGTATGGTTTGACTGATGCTCTTGCAATATGGACAGTGTGGAGAAGCTTCGCCCACATTCAGGGCAGGGGAAGGCTGTTCTGTGTACTTGCTTCTGATGCTTTCGCAGACGGTACTCTGAGACAAAACTTTTCCCACATTCAGAGCAAGGCAATGCTTTTTCCTCTCCATGCGCTGCTGACATATGCATTTTCAAGTTGTAGAGGAGTGTGTAGCTCTTCCCACACTGAGAGCAGATATGAGGACCCTCGTGGACTTTCATATGTTCTTTAAGGAACTTCAGCACACTGTAGCTCTTTCCACAGTCGTGGCAGGTGTGCAGCTTCTCCCCTTGGTGATTTAACTGATGATTCTTTAAGCTCTCTGGTCGTGTAAAACTCTTCCCGCAGGCGGTGCAAACATGTGGTCTTTCCCCGCTATGTGTTGTCATGTGCCTTTTTAAGCGAGATGCTGAACAGAATTTCCTATTGCACTCTGTGCAACCGTGATTCTTCTCACTGTGCGTTGTCAGGTGCTTCCTTAGGCACGGTGCAGATCGGAAGCTCTTTTCGCATTTCGTGCAACAGTATGTTCTGTCAGCATCATGCATTGTTAGGTGCTGCTTTAAGAGTGATGCATAAGGGAAGCTCTTCTCACAAGTTATGCAATAGTGTAGGGTTTTATCAGTGTGAATAATCTGGTGCTTTTTCAAATGTAAGGCGGTACGGAAGCTCTTGTCACACTGGGTACAAGAGAAAGACTCTGAATCAGACTCAGAATCCTCCTGGGATGAATCCGAACTGTCTGCTTGGTTTGCTGGCTGATCACTTAGATTCTCTTCTTCCAGTGTGTTCATCTGTTGAGTGTACTCAATGCGCACCTCATCTATTTCAATCTTTATTTCAGGTGAATCAATGTTATTTGCCTTGTTCTCTGGATCATTGCGGCTTTGGTGTTCATTAATCAAGTTCTCCATCTTGATAGACGGAGGGAAGGGGTGCAGTCTAATTTTCTGTCTGGGGAAAGTGACAGAAAATAATGTGTGAAGAGAATATAATATAAAAAGGCATGGCTAATGCAAACAAGACCTCACTTGACACAGACGTTCAATGTTTCATGGTGTTGTGGATGTGGACGACCACAGATTTCAAAGCAAAAAGTGTACGAACTAAACCAAACGTGAACGTTTGCTGACTAGCTAGCCAACCAGCCAGCTAGTTGGCTAGTTTGATTGCCTGCAGTGCTCATACCGAATGGAAACACAAGATTGTTGGTTTAGCTATATGACTCAACCAGATTGCACAACACGAAAACACACAAAACTACTGCTAACACCTAGAAAAGTCAAAATACCTGTAGCTATGTTCGTTTTTGGACAAAAACAACGGCGCAAAAATCAGCGTCTCGTCAGCAACACTAAAAAAGTACTTCCTGGTCACGGCATTTTCGTAAATTTTCGAAATAAAAGTCCCCCACGTAATAGTAGAAAAGTGTAATGAACCTGTCTTTATTTATGATGTCTAAAAAAATTATTGTCTAAACATTAACAACAAAGTACTTCCGGGTCACGGCTTTGTGAAATCTTTCAGAATAAGAGTCCTGTCTTGTGCACTTTGTACATTAATAATTAGGGCAAAAATGATGGAAAATGTGCACAATTATTAATATATTGTATAATAGTTATTATACAAATAATTGTAAAAAGATTTTCCAAAATATATTACACGATTAAAAAATATATTTGGTCAGCAATGTTTTTTGGTCCGTGTACTCCTATGATTTATTGGACTGTACACACACACACACACACACACACACACACACACACACACACACACACACACACACACACACACACACACACACACACATATATGGTTACATTTAAATATATATATATATTAATGTAACCATATATATGTGTGTGTGTGTGTGTGTGTGTGTGTGTGTGTGTGTGTGTGTGTGTGTGTGTGTGTGTGTGTGTACAGTCCAATAAATTATAGGAGTACACGGACAAAAAAACATTGCTGAGTAAATAGGAGTAAATTTAAATATATATATATATATTTAAATGTAACCTTTATTTTGCAGTAAAAGGGGGTCCATTCAGCTAAGGAGCAGCTTTAGTTTCCAAATTCACAGATATTACACCCCAGCATTGTCGCTGCTCATTTTGAGGCCCTTAAAAAGGAGTCAATCAGTTTGTTTTGCATGGCCTGGTGCCCCGGGTGGGTGGTGATTTTACTTAAGGGCCAATGGAATGGTCTAAAATGTGCAAACTCTGCCCATTCGTTGCATGCAAAACATACATATTGGACCGTACACAATTTCCTGTACATTGTGTCACAGTAAAAGAGGTGTCCATTCAACTCATGAGCACCTCTAGTTTCCAAATCCACAGAGTGTACAGGTGCTCCTAAGTAGAATGGACCCCCCTTTTACTGTGATATAATATACAGAAAATTGTTTACGGTGTAATATCTATGTACAACATTAAAAAACGATTGGATTTCAGCTGATTGCCAAAACTTTAAGGGCCACAAAATTAGCAGTGACGATGATTGTGGTGTAATTCTGTGGATTTGGAAACTAGAGGTGCTCCTGAGTAGAATGGACTCCCATTTACTGCGATGCAAATTACAGGGAATTGTATACAGTGCAATATGAATGACAGAACATTGTGTACAGTGTAATATGAATGACATAACATTGTGTACAGTGTAATATGAATGACAGAACATTGTGTACAGTGTAATATGAATGGGCTAAATAACAACAGGATTTAAATGTGTGTTCTAAAGTTGATTATTATAATTATAAAATTAGTAGTAGTAGTAGTGCTATTACTATTATTGATAATAGTAGCATTTAAACAATGTTTTGTTATTTGTATTGCTGTTGTTATCATCATAACCATTCATCTCAATGCTTCTCGCTAGGTCTTGCTTATTCTTGCTGGCGTCTCAAACGTTCACTTACGTGGAGCAAAACACAGCATGCTTCATAAAGTCGGCTTCCTTTAACGACGAAAAGAAACAGTGGATACTTTGGCGCCATCTGATGTACAGGAGGCGCAAGCAGGAGTTATCAACCTGGGCCCGGTTTCCCAAAAGCATTTTAAGACTAAATTCATCTTCAGAACCTTCGTAGGAGGATCCATCGTTAAATCTCCAATCTTTTTCTTCCTAAACACTTGAAAACGCTCGTAATCTAACTCCTGCCTCAGACCACTCGTAGAACAGCTAAATGCGTCGTTGGATGCTGTTTTGTCCTCCCGCCTCACTGGAGATATCCTCTAAGCATAAAATGACATGGTTTATCTGCCTCTCCGAGACCACCAATAACTACAGAACAAAGTTGACTACAAATAAAAGTTGCCAATGTCTTTGCACTTGATACAAACAATGCTTCAAATTAAAACCGAGATGACTGCATTGAAATGTAAATTGCCTACATTATGCTATAGGCCTGTTTCATTCAAATTGAAATATATTTCATGTTCACTCAATTGAGTTCTATTTTGCAACTTGTATGCTACTGTCTGTAATTAAGAGATAATGTCCAGGAAGCCGGTGTTTAGAGGATATATTGGCGCAGGTGTTGTTAGGCCCAAGATCATTACTAATAGAAAGGCAATCCAAATTCTGATTATAGCTAGTTTTGATAGTGCAGCTACAGTTTGACTGACATTGTGAAATCTCCAATTAGAATAAAGTGTTGTTGTTTTCCCCCCCCCACGCACTACATGCAGTTGAGAGGTCTATAGTTGGCTGAGAATAAACATTCACCTAAACGCTTGCTCATAGCGCATATTTTCAAGCAACAAACATTGAAAATATAAGACAGTGCTCTTTTTTTCCCCTTGCCTTTCCGTACCTGAGAGTCCACAATTCACTATCAGCTCTGACACCCAGGATCACCCTCCTGCTCAGGTTAGACATTCTCTGTCCGATGATGGCTTGCAGACCTTCTGACCTTCTGGTACCTACCCCAACTGTCAGCCCAGCATCTGACCTTCTGGTACCTACCCCAACTGTCAACCTAGTGTCGGACCTTCTGGTACCTACCCCAACTGCCAGACCAGTATCTGACCTTCTGGTACCTACCCCAACTGTCAACCTAGTGTCGGACCTTCTGGTACCTACCCCAACTGTCAACCTAGTGTCGGACCTTCTGGTACCTACCCCAGCTGTCAACCTAGTATCTGACCTTCTGGTACCTACCCCAACTGTCAGCCAAGTATCTGACCTTCTGGTACCTACCCCAACTGCCAGACCAGTATCTGACCTTCTGGTACCTACCCCAACTGCCAGACCAGTATCTGACCTTCTGGTACCTACCCCAACTGTCAACCTAGTGTCGGACCTTCTGGTACCTACCACAACTGCCAGACCAGTATCTGACCTTCTGGTACCTACCCCAACTGTCAGCCCAGCATCTGACCTTCTGGTACCTACCCCAACTGTCAGCCCAGTATCTGACCTTCTGGTACCTACCCCAACTGCCAGACCAGTATCTGACCTTCTGGTACCTACCCCAACTGTCAACCTAGTGTCGGACCTTCTGGTACCTACCCCAGCTGTCAACCTAGTATCTGACCTTCTGGTACCTACCCCAGCTGTCAACCTAGCATCTGACCTTCTGGTACCTACCCCAACTGTCAGCCCAGCATCTGACCTTCTGGTACCTACCCCAACTGTCAGCCCAGTATCTGACCTTCTGGTACCTACCCCAACTGCCAGACCAGTATCTGACCTTCTGGTACCTACCCCAACTGTCAACCTAGTGTCGGACCTTCTGGTACCTACCCCAACTGCCAGACCAGTATCTGACCTTCTGGTACCTACCCCAGCTGTCAACCTAGCATCTGACCTTCTGGTACCTACCCCAACTGTCAACCTAGTGTCGGACCTTCTGGTACCTACCCCAACTGTCAGCCCAGCATCTGACCTTCTGGTACCTACCCCAACTGTCAACCTAGTGTCGGACCTTCTGGTACCTACCCCAACTGTCAGCCCAGTATCTGACCTTCTGGTACCTACCCCAACTGTCAACCTAGTGTCGGACCTTCTGGTACCTACCCCAACTGTCAACCTAGTGTCGGACCTTCTGGTACCTACCCCAACTGTCAACCTAGTGTCGGACCTTCTGGTACCTACCCCAACTGTAAACCTAGTGTCGGACCTTCTGATACCTACCCCAACTGTCAGCCTAGTGTCGGACCTTCTGGTACCTACCCCAACTGTCAGCCCAGCATCTGACCTTCTGGTACCTACCCCAACTGTCAACCTAGTGTCGGACCTTCTGGTACCTACCCCAACTGTCAACCTAGTGTCGGACCTTCTGGTACCTACCCCAGCTGTCAGCCCAGTATCTGACCTTCTGGTACCTACCCCAACTGTCAACCTAGAGTCGGACCTTCTGGTACCTACCCCAACTGTCAGCCCAGCATCTGACCTTCTGGTACCTACCCCAACTGTCAGCCCAGCATCTGACCTTCTGGTACCTACCCCAACTGTCAGCCCAGCATCTGACCTTCTGGTACCTACCCCAACTGCCAGACCAGCATCTGACCTTCTGGTACCTACCCCAACTGTCAACCTAGTGTCGGACCTTCTGGTACCTACCCCAACTGTCAACCTAGTGTCGGACCTTCTGGTACCTACCCCAACTGTCAGCCCAGCATCTGACCTTCTGGTACCTACCCCAACTGTCAGCCCAGCATCTGACCTTCTGGACCTACCCCAACTGTCAGCCCAGCATCTGACCTTCTGGTACCTACCCCTACTGTCAGCCCAGCATCTGACCTTCTGGTACCTACCCCAACTGCCAGACCAGTATCTGACCTTCTGGTACCTACCCCAACTGTCAACCTAGTGTCGGACCTTCTGGTACCTACCCCAACTGCCAGACCAGTATCTGACCTTCTGGTACCTACCCCAACTGTCAACCCAGTATCTGACCTTCTGGTACCTACCCCAACTGTCAACCTAGTGTCGGACCTTCTGGTACCTACCCCAACTGTCAGCCCAGTATCTGACCTTCTGGTACCTACCCCAACTGTCAGCCCAGTATCTGACCTTCTGGTACCTACCCCAACTGTCAACCTAGTGTCGGACCTTCTGGTACCTACCCCAACTGTCAACCTAGTGTCGGACCTTCTGGTACCTACCCCAACTGTCAACCTAGTGTCGGACCTTCTGGTACCTACCCCAACTGTCAGCCCAGCATCTGACCTTCTGGTACCTACCCCAACTGTCAGCCCAGCATCTGACCTTCTGGACCTACCCCAACTGTCAGCCCAGCATCTGACCTTCTGGTACCTACCCCTACTGTCAGCCCAGCATCTGACCTTCTGGTACCTACCCCAACTGCCAGACCAGTATCTGACCTTCTGGTACCTACCCCAACTGTCAACCTAGTGTCGGACCTTCTGGTACCTACCCCAACTGCCAGACCAGTATCTGACCTTCTGGTACCTACCCCAACTGTCAACCCAGTATCTGACCTTCTGGTACCTACCCCAACTGTCAACCTAGTGTCGGACCTTCTGGTACCTACCCCAACTGTCAGCCCAGTATCTGACCTTCTGGTACCTACCCCAACTGTCAGCCCAGTATCTGACCTTCTGGTACCTACCCCAACTGTCAACCTAGTGTCGGACCTTCTGGTACCTACCCCAACTGTCAACCCAGTATCTGACCTTCTGGTACCTACCCCAACTGTCAACCTAGTGTCAGACCTTCTGGTACCTACCCCAACTGTCAACCTAGTATCTGACCTTCTGGTACCTACCCCAACTGTCAGCCCAGTATCTGACCTTCTGGTACCTACCCCAACTGTCAACCTAGTGTCGGACCTTCTGGTACCTACCCCAACTGCCAGACCAGTATCTGACCTTCTGGTACCTACCCCAACTGCCAGACCAGTATCTGACCTTCTGGAACCCACCCCAACTGTCAACCTAGTGTCGGACCTTCTGGTACCTACCCCAACTGCCAGACCAGTATCTGACCTTCTGGTACCTACCCCAACTGTCAACCCAGTATCTGACCTTCTGGTACCTACCCCAACTGTCAACCTAGTGTCGGACCTTCTGGTACCTACCCCAACTGTCAGCCCAGTATCTGACCTTCTGGTACCTACCCCAACTGTCAGCCCAGTATCTGACCTTCTGGTACCTACCCCAACTGTCAACCTAGTGTCGGACCTTCTGGTACCTACCCCAACTGTCAACCCAGTATCTGACCTTCTGGTACCTACCCCAACTGTCAACCTAGTGTCAGACCTTCTGGTACCTACCCCAACTGTCAACCTAGTATCTGACCTTCTGGTACCTACCCCAACTGTCAGCCCAGTATCTGACCTTCTGGTACCTACCCCAACTGTCAACCTAGTGTCGGACCTTCTGGTACCTACCCCAACTGCCAGACCAGTATCTGACCTTCTGGTACCTACCCCAACTGCCAGACCAGTATCTGACCTTCTGGTACCTACCCCAACTGTCAACCCAGTATCTGACCTTCTGGTACCTACCCCAACTGTCAACCCAGTATCTGACCTTCTGGTACCTACCCCAACTGTCAACCTAGTGTCGGACCTTCTGGTACCTACCCCAACTGTCAGCCCAGTATCTGACCTTCTGGTACCTACCCCAACTGTCAGCCCAGTATCTGACCTTCTGGTACCTACCCCAACTGTCAACCTAGTGTCGGACCTTCTGGTACCTACCCCAACTGTCAACCCAGTATCTGACCTTCTGGTACCTACCCCAACTGTCAACCTAGTGTCAGACCTTCTGGTACCTACCCCAACTGTCAACCTAGTATCTGACCTTCTGGTACCTACCCCAACTGTCAGCCCAGTATCTGACCTTCTGGTACCTACCCCAACTGTCAACCTAGTGTCGGACCTTCTGGTACCTACCCCAACTGTCAACCTAGTGTCGTACCTTCTGGTACCTACCCCAACTGTCAACCTAGTATCTGACCTTCTGGTACCTACCCCAACTGTCAGCCCAGCATCTGACCTTCTGGTACCTACCCCAACTGTCAGCCCAGCATCTGACCTTCTGGTACCTACCCCAACTGCCAGACCAGTATCTGACCTTCTGGTACCTACCCCAACTGCCAGACCAGTATCTGACCTTCTGGTACCTACCCCAACTGCCAGACCAGTATCTGACCTTCTGGTACCTACCCCAACTGCCAGACCAGTATCTGACCTTCTGGTACCTACCCCAACTGCCAGACCAGTATCTGACCTTCTGGTACCTACCCAAACTGTCAACCTAGTATCTGACCTTCTGGTACCTACCCCAACTGTCAACCCAGTATCTGACCTTCTGGTACCTACCCCAACTGTCAACCTAGTATCTGACCTTCTGATACCTACCCCAACTGTCAGCCCAGTATCTGACCTTCTGGTACCTACCCCAACTGTCAACCCAGTATCTGACCTTCTGGTACCTACCCCAACTGTCAACCTAGTGTCAGACCTTCTGGTACCTACCCCAACTGTCAACCTAGTGTCAGACCTTCTGGTACCTACCCCAACTGTCAACCTAGTATCTGACCTTCTGGTACCTACCCCAACTGTCAACCTAGTATCTGACCTTCTGGTACCTACCCCAACTGTCAACCTAGTATCTGACCTTCTGGTACCTACCCCAACTGTCAACCTAGTGTCGGACCTTCTGATACCTGCCCCGCCTGCCTCTCCGGTTCCTTCCATCCGAGGGCCTTGTCCACCTGTAGCCAGGCCTGCCAATGCCATATCAGGAAGGTGTGTGTCGGAGAGATCTAGTTCTTACAAATACGACCAGCAGCTACCAGAGCTAATGGACGTCAGACAGGTCATATTACCGTCTGAGCCCTTGATCTTCAGAAGCACCGAGACGTTGTTCCTGTGTAGCCCACCCAGCTAATGTAGCCGGAGATGACGGATGTCACCGCCTGCCCAGATCTACATCCAGCCATACAGGTAGCACAGGCCACTCTGCTATACTGACCATTAGGAGAGCAGTGCAGGTGGGCGAGAGGTGCCCCTCTCACAACCTCTTGGTCCCATTGGCAGAGTGGACTCTTATCAGACAGTGGCACATGCCCGCCTCCCGTGCCAAGGCTGAGCAGGAATGGGAGAATAGCCGACGAGAGTGCAGGAAGGAGGGATAGTCCATTCACCTGGTTGAATTCTTCACCAGTCAACCCCAAACCACAGAGGCAGGTGACAGATTTGATCCAGCTCCTACTGATCCAGGTCGTTGTGCAGGAGCAGCAGCTACTGTTGGAAATACTGTTGGATCAGATTCTTCCCATGAGACCCAACAGGAGCCACAAGTACTCTTCTCCCTGGGGTGGGTAGCTTCTCTGAGGGTCTTCTCTTCCTGAAGATGGTCAACTTTAACCCTTGAGGGAGAACGCCACCCTGGAGTATCCAGAGTATCCATTAATCCATTTGATATTCTAGTTAGGCCAATGTTAACTTCCACTCTGCCTGTGCCAATGAATGCTTTTCTAATAAAGCTTTCTTACAGTTAAACATGTGGTGTCAGTTTATGTTAGAATAGAACAATATAGAACCCATTTAACAATAATAGAACACATTTGTCTTCATTGGATTTGTTGAATCAAATGTTTTTGCATGTGACAGGTTGATGCTGAATATATTACAACAGAAAGTAACATTTAAATCACACTCAGAAGCTCCTCTACTTCATTTATGACTAGACTATGAGGTACAGTAAGTAGCATGTGCCAGATCTTTGTACTGACCAAAGAGAGATATTGAGAAGGAGTGAGATCTGACTGGACTAAGAAAAGATCCAATTCAAATTCTTATTACCCTGGAGGAGGCACATCTGACACACCATAGTCTCACATTTCCCCACAACAATTTGTACTACAGTTTTTGAAATTAGCTCCGTTAGGACCTATCCCTGCTGTAACAACACATTATATCCCACAGGGGGCACTAAAGGTATGGACAGGAGGTTGAGGTTGGAAAGCAGGGAGGAGCAGACTGCAGTGCACACATAGTATCAGAACACTTTGTACCTTGAACACCATCTGAACTTCCTCACATCCTCAATTATTTAAATTGAAGAAAATCTAATACCCGCTCTGCCATGGTCATCTTCAGGCTGATATGGTTTCAAATGACAATTACAGTAAAGGTAACAGGAGGAAATGATGCTCTGACGAATGAAGGACTTCAATTGGTCGTAAGGACAGTACGTTAATAGATGATGATCCCTTGGGTTTTCACAGTCCATCATGATAAATACTTTTTTTTGGCAACTTACGTATTGTTGTCTGAGGTCCACTATGAAACATATTTGCTCCACCAAAGCTCTGAGCTTATGAACATTGTCGAGGTATCGCTCAAGTTTATAACCTCTCCTTCAACGTGAGCAAGACGAAGGAGCTGATCGTGGACTACAGGAAAGGGAGGGCCGAACAGGTCCCCATTAACATCGATGGGGCTGAAGTGGAGCAGGTCGAGAGTTTTAAGTTCCTTGGTGTCCACATCACCAAAAAAACTATCACGGTCCAAACACACCAAGACAGTCGTGGAGAGGGCACAACAACACCTTTTCCCCCTCAGGAGACTAAAAAGATTTGGCATGGGTCCGCAGATCCTCAAAAAGTTCTACAGCTGGACCATCGAGAGCATCCTGACTGGTTGCATCACCGCCTGGTATGGCAACTACTCTGCATCTCACCGTAAGGCACTACAAAGGGTAGTGCGTACGGCCAAGACTGCTCTCTCTGCTACCGCATGGCAAGCAGTACCGGAGCACCAGGTCTAGGACCAAAAGGCTCCTTAACAGCTTCTACCCCCAAGCCATAAAACTGCTAAACAATTAATCAAATGGCCATCCGGACTATTTACTTTGACCCCCCCCCCCTTTTGTTTTTACACTGCTATTATCTATGCATAGTCACTTTGCACGTACCTACATGTACAAATTACCTTGACTAACCTGTACCTCTATAGAGCCTCATTACTGTTATTTTCTGTGTTACTTTTTATAAAAATGTTTACTTTAGTTTATTCAGTAAATATTTTCTTAATTCTATTTCTTGAACTGCATTGTGGGTTAAGAGCTAGTAAGTAAGCATTTCACAGTAAGGTTGTTGTATTGTTGTTGTATTCGGGACGTGACAAATAGAATGTGATTTGACTGGATACCAAATGTCTGTAGACATGTATATGTAAATTCAGTCATGCATTGCACCCAGTTCCTCTCTAAAGATGTGCATGAGGAAGTTATGACCAATCAATTTGTGGTGTATAAATAGCTTCAGAACTGGCTCAAGAAAGACAAAAAAAAGAGAGAGAAAAAAAGCATATAAGGAAGTTGGCTTACGGACATTGAAACACTTTCCATCATACTCTCAGGAAAGTTAGGTTTAGTTGGGCTACATGTAGTCAAAAGTGTATCACTTTTATTGAAACATAACTTTTGTTATTTTACAGTTTCACTTCATGGTGCAATTATTTGCATAAACTGGTTATTTTCGTTTCCCAGCCGGCAGTGAAGGGATTAACTAGCTGTGCGCCTGCTCATTTTGCTTGCACGCACACATCCGTCTAAAGCAGCTGAGAGAGAGGTGTTCTCCACTGTTTAACAACACAGACCAGGTAAGAGCAGCTTCAAACCTAACACACTTGCATATAAATACATACACCTTTGTATGTGCATACCTACTGTACCTACAGTACATTCAGAAAGTATTCGTACCCCTTGACTTTGTGTTGTGTTACAGCCAGAATTTAAAATTGATTAAATACAATTATAACGACAGAAGGTGAGACCCAGATGCAGATGGTTTGAGCTCTGATATTTATTATAGTCCAAGGGGCAGGCAAAAGGCAGGTCGGGGACAGGCAAGAGTTCAGAACCAGGTCAGAGTCCAAAACGGTACAGAGCAGTAGACAGGCTCGAGGTCAGGGGCAGGCAGAATGGTCAGGCAGCCAGGCACAGAGTCAGGATGGGCAAGGGTCAGAACCAGGAGGAAGAGAAAAACAGAGACTGGGAAAAACAGGAGCTAGGAGAAAAACGCTGGTTGACTTGGCAAACAAGACGAACTGGCACAGACAAACAGAAAACAAAGGTATAAATACACAGGGGATAATGGCGAAGATGGGCGACACCTGGAGGGGGTTGGAGACAAGCACAAGGACAGGTGAAACAGATCAGGGTGTGACAATAATTTTGTTTTCAGAATTATTTGCTAATTTATTGAGAATGAAATACAGATACAGTGGGGAGAACAAGTATTTGATACACTGCCGATTTTGCAGGTTTTCCTACTTACAAAGCATGTAGAGGTCTGTCATTTTTATCATAGGTACACTTCAACTGTGAGACGGA